>NW_020455785.1:0-128555 GCF_003342845.1 Nothoprocta perdicaria | reverse complement strand
GCATTCCTCTGCTCTTTGCCATCTTTGTGCCTTGTCCTGGGGTTGGAGCCTGTACCAACCTGTCACTGCTGCTGAGCCCTCCCTGGTGCCTGCCCCCGCTTCTCCCTCTCTGACCTAGAGATTTTCCTTAAATTTTCYACCTCGTCTTTTAGCTTAGCTACCATGTGGAGCAGGTCCTCCACCTGCTYGCACCGCACACAGGTGCGCTCCYCCAGGCCGTCCATCGGGAGTGTCAGGCTGCAGCACTCCTTGCAGCCCGACACCTGGACGGCTGCATGCTGGAGCAGCCGCTCAGTCTGGGGAAAAAAAGAAAGTTGTTTAACAGCCAGTGTGGGTCTGTAAATAACGTTAATTGTGAATAATGATAATTTGCCAACACAGAAAAAATAAATAATAGTTGAAATAATACTTCCCCCCTTTTGTAATTGACAGAATCTTTATTTGTTTGAAATATACCCCGTGCCAAGTAAGCATCTTTGTTAATGAGATTATTTGAATACTCTGCACACATTTTCTAGCCAAATGGAATATGAGGAGCTCTTCAGAAACATACGAGGATGGTTTTTAAGGGGAAATAAAATATGATGTATTTATCCTTGCAGTTTTCTTTTTTTTTTTTTTAATTTTTTACTTCAGCCATTCTTTCTTTGTTCTAGCTCAGCTGTTGTTATGCCAGAAGAAAATGTCTCACTACAAACACTTTGTGTGTGTGTGTGCTTGAATAAATAGTGCCTGTATGTGCCTAGTCCATCTGAGCTGCAGAAAACGAAGTGAAATATTGAAAGGAGGAAGGGAGAGAAGAAGGATTCAGCTGGAGTTTAGGCAAACTTGGCTGAACTTTAATATCTTGTTACTGGAGACTGATGTTCAGGTCTTAGCTCTGCAATGATCTGTTTACAGCACTTGCTGGTCACCTGAGGCCAGGCTCTGCTCCTCTTTGAATCCCAAACAGAACGAGGCATTTGGCCCACTGACTAGATGTTACACTTGGGATTACAGTGCCAGCCGGTGAGAGAAGAGGAAACAGAATGAGAGTTTCACACKCACACACAGTAGTTTATTGCACAAGTCTGCCCACAGGGAGGATGATCAGCCAGCCATGGTTCCAAAGGTAAAGTGGGTGTTTTTGCATTGGAGTCCATCCTTTTTTTTTTATTTTTTTTTGGAGAGGAGTGGCAGATTCTATTCTCTCATTCTCCCACTCTTATAGCAGCATAATCAGTATTACAGGCCATAGCACCATCTCCATCAGGTGCATGCAAGGTACCGAATAATTTAGGCTGCAAGGGACCATTAGAGGTCATCCAGTCTTACTTTCCCATTCAAAGCAAGGCCAACTTCAAGGTTATATTAGGTAGCTCAATGTCTTCTTCACACGTTTGTGTTAAAGTATAGAGATGATGTACAAAAAATATTCAATTATAGAATTCAGAGATACACAACTTGAATCAAACAGGTGAGTCAGCAAAAAAAAATGGTCTACCTGTTATGTTACACAGARAATAAGAACTAGAGAGACATGATTTCCTTTTTCTGTCACCAGCTCTGTGACTGGCTTTGGGAAAGCCTTGCCTTTTTTCTATCTCATGTATGGAGGTGATGATATTTCTTTCCTTTGTCAAGGACTCTAAGGCACACAAACGAAGGGAGTTGTAGGAAAACCAACATTATTTTGCTTTCTGCAGCCAACACTCAGCTTTAGATAACACTGTGAGTATTGGAGTATAATCTACAGCAGACTAAGTATTTGCCTTGCACAAATTGTTTGCATTTGGGGGAGGCAAGCGACAGACAATAAGAACAGAAAAGTTTCTTCTAAAATAATAGAAAATAGATGACAAAAGCACCATAAAATGTCTTTTACCTACTCTTCAGCCCTAATCACTCTTAAGTTATTTTGAAGTTAGTCTAGCTTGTCTTTCAGAAACCTTCAAATCCATAAGTTCCAGAAGTCATATTTTTACAATGTTTCACTGTCTTTACTGTTAGACAACTTTTCCTATTGCCTACCAAAATTTTTCTTGTTGAAGTTTTAGATCTCAACAATTTTCTCAAGCCTCAGGGCTTGAACAATTTGCTTCTTTCATCTTTGCAGATACCATTTTGGTATTTGAAAGCTATTACTGTCTGATTCTACCGTTTTTTTTTTTTTTCTTTTTTTTCCCTCTCGATCAAACAATCTTAATCTCTTCAACTTTTCCTTAAGGGTCAATATTTTGCAGTTCCCTGATCATATTGTTGCTTTCTTCTGAACTTAGAGAGGTTCCTATTCTTTTCACAATTGTGTTGTCTGAAATTGCACACACTCTCCTGCTGAGAATTTATCTAAACTGAAAAGCAGAAGGATTGCTCCAATSATATTGCACGATATATTGTTATTTATATGCCCCACTTGATTTTTTTTTTTTGCAGAAGCTTGATATTGTTGACTTTGTTTGACTTGTGATCCCTTTAGGTCCCTGTACCCATTTTTGAATAACTGTTTCCTAAGCAGCTGGTACCCAATCTGTGCTTGTGAAGTTGATCATTTGTAGGATCAAGGGCAGTATTTTTTTCAGTTTTGTTTTAAGTTGCCAAGTCATTTCTTCAATTTCAAGTTTATCAAGGTCACATTGAATTTCAATCTCAGCTCCTTCCGCTTGTATCAGCTGAAAATTCAGTTTCTCCATATATTGATGATAAGGATGATTGGACAGAAATACAGTTAGTATTAGACTCTGGACAAATCCCTAGAGCAGCTGCACTTATTAAAAATTTCAAGTTTAACTACTGAGACAACTTTCTGGTAATTACTCTCTGGCTTTGGTTTGCCAATCAGTTTTCTGTCCAACAAGATTTTCACACAGATCATTTCATTTTAGCTTGCTTTGGAGCCTGTCATAAAAGATAGTGTGAAAAATCTCATTACTGCTCTCTCCTTTCTACAAGGTCTCCTCTCCCACTAGCTTCAGTTGATGTTTTTGTTCTTTATAAGTTTGTATATCTTTTATATTTACAACCTGTTCCTGAAGCTCCAGAGATGACATTTTCTTTCCTTCTTCCAAGAGGAAAAAAAAAAAAAGAGATTTCTTCATTCTGTGAAGCAAGATTACAAGATATATTTCTCATTAGATCACTGTCCTTGTAATATATTTTCTCAAGTCACTTCTCAGAATAGCTTGGACTTTGTTATGATAATATGTATGAACACTATGCACTGCCTTTCTGTCTATGCTATTTTATGCTTATTTGTTGCCATCAAAGTCATTAGTTTTARTATCATTTAAAAACACACTAGCTTTCCAGTGAAGAGACATGATCAAAGAGATATCCATGTGGAATCTGGATGGCAATCATTTATTTTCTTTGTAGAGAGAGTCCATAAAACCATGAATCAAATTCAACCTTAACTTAAATCCTGTTGGTTTAAACACATTTAAGAAAGAGAAATTTGTCTGATGTCTGATTACTTTAACAAAATGATAGATTGTGCAAATGTATCCAGGAAAAAAAAGGAAAAAAAATGTAGAATGTGTGTACCACTGAAATTATCAATGATGGAAATAAGGGTGTGTGGAGGGGATTAGTTTTTTTTTAAGTAAGTGTTTCATTTTATTAAAACAGATGGGTTATGCCTTTTTTGTAGTTTTACAGTGAGACAACCCATCTCATCCCTACTCCACCATGACAGAAAACAGGACTCTACCATATCATCTAGGTAGACATCAGGAAAATAATCTTATTCTTTGACATAACATACCATATCTCTCTTAGTGACTGAAATGCTGCAGGATGCCATAAAGCTCAGAAAAAAAATAATATGATTTGAGATGAATTTTCAGTAATAGCACTTTACAGCTCCAGCATAGGTAGACTTCAATAAAACTCATCACTGATAGGTATATTCTGTGCCTTTAGTATCAAGCAAAAAAAGTTTTAGCTCCCTGGATATAAATACATTCAGAGAGTCCATTTACTTTTGGAAAGCACTTGACCCAACAACTTATTCTCCAAGGACTCAGTGATCTTCATCTGATAAGTCTTGCTAACTAATTTTGGAGGTGGCTGAGAGCATGTCTGAGTCATCATACATCCTACATTATSTGATTTACTTACAAAATGCTTGTCTAGATGATTATGAGGCTAAAGGTGTCCTCCAATCTTTCTTTAATCATTCCATGGATCTTTAGGAAGGTTTCCTTGCTGATGTTATCTTGGTGATTGCTGACAAATTTGTTTAACTTTTTAAGATACAGAGTTTTCTTTTAAACCCAGAAGGGCTGTTCTGCTCATTTAATATAACAGTAAGTGTAGGAGAAGCCACAGAATTTCACCAAGGGACATGAAGAAAATTTATTTTTTTATGTCACCTTATTGTATTCAATTAATTTTTTTACTTTGAGGTTGAATTAGTATAAACAAAGAAACTTCAGTTTTCCTATGAGAATTTATTGGTGAATCAAAGTATTTCTCAGGAGTTATAAATTACAGATTTCCTGGTTTGCTACCAAGGGGAAAAATGTTTGTATTAAGGTAAACTAAAATATGTTTTTAACAGAAACAAGAGCATTGAATGAAATACTTATTTTAAACAAACAAAAAGACCCTGTTTCAATTCATTTCCAGGTTATATAATATTTGTTTTAAACAAAAGTCATTCTTAGAATAAAAATACCTTTTAAAAAAAGTGAAAAGAATATGATGCATTTAAAACAAAGCTCAGAAGAAATATATTGACTCTTTGAAGGATCATTTCTCCACTTTTTTGATGGAGCATTTCTGATTTTGATCCATTTCCAAAATGATTTAGGAAACTGCTGTTTTTGAAGAATTCATTTTTCATCACAACATTTCATTACAATTCATCTGTTTCTTTCATCTCATATCATTGAAAATATTGCACTTAGAATTCCATAACATTCTTTTCAGTCCCCTCTAGCTTGCATCCCTATAAACCACATTAATGGATAGGAAACAGGAAGAATAGTAAATAGGAATATTTGTGGGGTCACTAACAGTATGTCATCCATCTATTGTCTGTAAAATGAAATGTCTTACATAGTATTTAAATTTAAATGAAGCAAAACCACACAGACCATTTCTTGTTGTTTCTGAGATTAGAATCACAAGATTGTTGTGGTGGGAAGGGAACTTTGGATCATCTAGTGCAACACTTCTAGCTCAATGAGAGGTCAACTACAGCAGGTTGGCCAGGACTACAGCAGGCCAGTTTTGAGTTTTGAGAACCTACAAGGATGGAGGCTCCAAGAGCTCTCCATTGAGCTTTTGTAGACTCTTTTTTAATCTTAGAAAATTTTATTTGTCTCTCTTTCCCTCTGGAAGTAACCAAATTCATTCTGTACTGAATTATTTTAAAGTTAGGTATTGTGATTCTGTAATCAAACCTATATTCTCTACTAAGATGCATTTCTAGAAGCAGTTAGTTTCCGTACCAAAAAAAAAAAAAAAAAAAAAAAAAAAGAAAGAAAAAGAAAAAGAAAAAGAAAAGAGAACATTTTACATTTGGATTTTTCACTTCTGAGCATGTATTTTGTGTCTATAGTCTGGGTTAAAAAGTTGTCATCACTTAGAGAACTTAAAAAGTACTCTCTACTTTGCATATACTACTGTAGGTTATTCAGTCAGCTTTGCTTACAGAGTTAATATTCTTGGAGGCACATGTGATTTGCCTTTATTTTTCTGGGCAAAGCTCCTATAACCACTTATATGGAAATAGACCTTGATCATGGAGAACATAAGCACTTGCTTACATCCCACACCTATTCAAGAATATACATAAATCTAGCTGATGCCAGGGACTTAAGTAGGTACTCATGTGCTTTTCTGAGTAACAGATGTCCTCTTCTATCACTACCTCTGAAAAAATATTTTACACAGAGGAAAGATTTTTTTTCTTGTATGTTTTGAAATGAAAAATTCCTCTGCCTTTATCTGATAAACTTGTCAGCATGTTGTACAGAATTGAATATATTAATATAGTTGAATTTAACTAATTTAATTTGTAGCATATGCAATTTTGAATATCATTTATTACACAAAAAATGGGATGTAAACTCACATAATATGTTGCTGTTGAATAGAATATATAATACCACAGCTAGATACCACAGTAGACCACAGCTGATTCATGAATGCAAAAAAAAAGAAAAAAATAAAGAAATAGAAAAAGAGTCTAGCTTTGGAAATATTCAATGTCTGCAATTGCTAGGGGTTAAATATTTCTTGAAGGAAATAAACTGTTTAAGGGGATAAACACATTCTGCATGCTTGGATGAGATCATGCTAATTATCTCCTGCAAGCTGGTACAGGCATAATCCTGCTAGCACTGGGCAAGGTTACAGGCATAACAAGTGTAAACTCATGTCTTTACTGCTTCCTCTGTAAATTTTGCACAGTAGTGGATATCTAGATAGACAAATATCTATCATTCCTATCCTACCATTCCTGACATTTGAAACTTCATTCTTAGTAGACCATTGCATGGGACTGCTGCATGTATTTTGGGCATACATTTCAGTGCCCAACAACTTGAGGGCACTGACTTTGAGGCAAATCAGGTGTTTGTAAGTCACATATCTTCATTTTGTGAAAAAAAAAAAAAAAAAAAAAAAAAAAAAAAAAAAAAAAGAAAGAAAAAAAGTTTGAAAGAGCTTGGGAAGAGCAGATAAGGCAAAGGGTAAAGCTGGCTGGGAAGACATTTTTTAAAAGTTATCTAGGTGTGAAATGCCAAGTTCTCCAACCAACAGCACAGTGCAGTGCTGGAGGAGCCATTTGGTCAGAGAGGAGCTATTCCCACAGGACAAAGTCAGAATGATTATGAGTGATTTTCAGGCAGAAACCTGCCAGCCTCTCCAGTCCTGTGCAGGCAGCACAACGTATGAAAGACATCTTGACTAGTAAGGTGGGAAAGTAACTTGGAGAATTTGCACTCTCTTTGCCTCTTGGACATCCAAGAGAGATATCTGCTTTCCAAAGTCTGTGATCTCTTGGAACTTATATTCGCCCCATTTGCCCGTTTAACTAAAGCTTATAATTTAGAAATTTGTTGTAATGAGTCTTTTCTGTGATAGGACACTAGATGTCTGAATACAAAGCAGGTTTCAAAATGCCGTCCAGGATTTCACTGACCATCTGTACTGAGTCTAATAGCAGTCCTGCTGCAAGTAGAACAAGTTTATCCAGAAGTGCTGGATCTGGGCTACAATACAAGCTGGAAGAACGTGCAGGGTTAGAAGGCTCAAGATTAAATATGTTCATGGGCTTTGGCATGGAGGAAGAAAGAACAGGCCAGTTTTCCACTGATTTAGCAGGAGATGGTTATTACAGAGGGACCTTATTCAAGTAGAGTTACCTGCACTCCTTTTTTTTCCCAACACAAAAGCATATATCTGTAGTGTTGTAAAGAGCCATGTGCAGCTGTGCTGCATTTCTGAAAGAGGGATCTACTRTGAACAATTTCTGAAATTCTTTACTGGTACAATTCAGTGATACATCCCTAAATATAGGGAATCCCCTAATGCTCTTGTGGAGTATCACAGAATCACAGAATCACAGAATATTTAAGGTTGGAAGGGACCTCTACAGATCATCTAGTCCAACCTTCCTGCTCAAGCAGGCACACCTACAGCATGTGACACAGGGTGGCATCCAGGCAGGTTTTGAAGACCTCCAGAGTAGGAGACTCCACAACCCCCCTGGGTAGCCTGTTCCACTGATCTGTCACCCTCACAGTAAAGAAGTTGCTTCTCACCTGGAGACGGAACTTCCTGTGCTCCAGCTTGTGGCCATTACCCCTCATCCTGTCGCTGGCCACCAGTGAAAACAGCTTGTCCCCTTCCTCCCTGCATTCTCCCTTCCTGAACTTATACATATTAATCATATCCCCTCTCAGCCTTCTCTTCTCCAGAGAAAACAGGCCCAGCTCACTCAGCCTCTCTTCATACGAGAGATGTTCTATTCCCTTAATCATCTGGGTTGCTCTTCTCTGGACCCTCTCGAGAAGCTCCATGTCCCTCCTATACTGGGGTGCCCAGAACTGCACACAGTACTCCAGGTGCAGCCTCACCAGAGCTGAGGAGAGGGGCAGAATCACCTCCCTTGACCTGCTGGCAACACTCCTCCTGATGCAGGCCAGGATCCCATTGGCCTTCTTGGCCACGAGGGCACACTGCTGACTCATGGTTGACTTAGTGTCAACCAGGACTCGCAGGTCCCTCTCCGTGGAGCTGCTTTCCAGCAGGTCGACCCCTAATCTGTCCTGGTGCATGGGGTTATTCCTCCCCAGGTGCAGGACCCTGCACTTGTCCTTGTTGAACCTCATGAGGTTCCTCTCTGCCCAACTCTCCAGCCTGTCCAGGTCCCTCTGGATGGCAGCACAGCCCTACGGAGTGTCGGCCACTCCATCCAGCTTGGTGTCATCTGCAAACTTGCTCAGGGTGCACTCCGTGCCCTCGTCCAGGTCATTGATGAACAAATTGAAGAGCTCCGGGSCCAGTACTGACCCCTGGGGGACACCACTGGCCACAGGCCTCCAACTGGACTYGGCCCCATTTATCACCACCCTCTGAGCTCTGCCATCCAGCCAGCACTCGATCCACCGCACCTTGCACTCATCTAGTCCACTCTCCTGGAGCTTCCGTATGAGGATGTTATGGGAGACAGTGTCAAAARCCTTGCTGAAGTCAAGGTAGACAATATCCACGGCTCTCCCCTCRTCCAGCCAGCCTGTCATGACAGAGTTATGACAGAGTTAGCATCTCCAGGGGTTAGTAGGGTGTAAATCTACCTGCTAACTATTCCTCATCACGTCTTTGTGTTACCAATGCATTCCCTTGCGTCAGTAAGTCTTCTCACAGCGTACCCCAAGGGTCTCTAGGCTGCTGTATGTTGGGCCTGCGTATGATTATTTTGTTGTCTGTTCTTCTGGGAAACTGGAAGAATTATCATAAGCAACTGAAGGGACTTTGCACCTCCACTGCAAGTCAGGCATGTGCCAGATCAATCAGAAAGTGGCATTTTTAGCTTGTATCTTCCATGTTTTCATAGGCTGGTCCAGAGTTAAACTATTCCCACATACCAGTGAGACAGTTTGGGGCTTGAGAAAAGGGGTGACCAGATATCAGATCTAACAAAAAGCTTTARCTAACCCTACAGGATGGCATATCTCGTGTGTAATTCTTTTTATGAAAAATCAGCAGTGGAAGCAGATTGTAATACCAGAATCTGGTCTTATGACTAAAGCACTTAGTTCTTTTATAGAGGTTGCTTTGMATTGCAATAGAATCCTACAATGACTCTAAAGCTTCCAAGCCTGAAATTGCCAGAGAAACTAATACCTAGTGAAGAAATAAAATTGCTATACTCTGCGAAATTTGCATGTAGGTTTTTAATATGGGACAACAAAATATTTAACATTCTTTCGATTACTTTTTAATTAAGGAATTGATGAGAAAACTAACCTACAAATGAAAACTTCACAGTTGGTTGCATAAGAGAAATTGTGAGTTGGGCAGATACTTTCCTTTCAGGCACAAGTATTACTAGGAATATTTCCCAAGGACCAATCCTGGTACTGCTCTTTTGCTTGAAGAGTCCTAGAAATTGTCCATAAATAGAATTCCTTTTTGCTGACATATTGGCCTCTGCTTCCTCTTATTTAATTCTTCTGAAGTTTAGCTAAAAGGAAGCTAGTATTTCAGTGCCAGAAGTCAGTTATCATCTGTTTCCTTGTAAGACCATTGCAACAGATGGAGTTTGTCTGTTGAGAAATAGTGTCTGATAGAATTTGGAACGAGTTAGATTGAAATTATTAAAAATAAATAGTAACTCTTCCTTCTAAGCTTGGAATAAAAAGGCAAACCTGTCTTTTAGGAGAAAAAAAATCCTACAACCTAGATAAATATCTATACAGGTAATTAATTCTGGGAAGAATTGCACCAACATTTTTTACCAGTTGATTTCAGTGGCTGGTAAGCATAAACCAACACACATTCTACACAGCGAAACTGAGGCACTATCCATGTTGATGGATGCTCTAAGCAGATCCAACACTGCTATTAAGCTCACCTGTTTGTGAGCATGGTCAGAGTCCTGCTGAACTGACCTCTACCATATCTGTAGGTAAACGCATGGTCAAGTGTTTGCATAATGAGACAGCCGTGTGCAACCATCTACAGGCTTATGACTGATGAAGCCAAAGTTCACGACTACAAAGATGATCAGAGGCCTGGAACATCTGCTCTACRAGCAAAGGCTGAGAGAGCTGGGCTTGTTCAACCTGAAGAAGAGAATGCTAAAGGGGGACCTCATCAGTGTCTATAAATACCTCAAGGGAGGGAGTGAGGAGGAGGGGGCTGGTCTCTTTTCAGTGGTGGCCAGCGACAGGACTACAGGAAATAGCCACAAATTGAAGCACCAAAAGTTCCACAGGAACTTAAGGAAAAAATTCTTAACAGTGAGGGTGACAGAGCACTGGAACAGGGTGCCCAGAGAGGTTGTGGAGCCTCCTTCTCTGGAGATCTTCAAAACCCACTTGGATGCTCTAGATGACCCTGTGTGTGTAGAGGGTTGGACTGGATAGGACTAAAGGTCCCTTCCAACCTTAACGATTCTATAATTTTATGAAAGTAAATTTGACAGATTCATCCTGGAACATCCTATTACAATAGCATATTTCCTGAATCTCTTATGATGAATTGTAACCCCGATCCCTCTCTTCAGAGTAAAACACAGTCTTCAGACTAGACTTTCTCGCAGACAGCCATGTCCTGTCAAGAGGTTAGCAAAGGTGTAAGCTTGGCTGTGGCAAAGGGACGGTTTATTCAAGCTTATTACCTAAAATATATTCCCCACAATGTGGAAAAAACAAAATAAAATAAACAAACAAATCACCAACAATAAAACAAAGAATGTATAAGTGTTCCACATCAGGACTTGAGAGCAGTTGGTAACAGAGGTGAACTGATGTAATTCTTAGTCTGGAAGTCAGTTTGGATATACAAGGTGGGATATATTCACCTAAGTTTAGTGTAGAACTCATATCTGAGCTGGGCTCCTCCTTTCCTAGAAGAAGTATTTCTAGAAAGGATTCATCTGACCTTTTTAGATGTTTTTTCAGGATGAAGAAATCCTGACTGAAATCTTGGTCTTGGGGTGCGTTTTCTTCTACAGGCTATAGACCATATGAAAAAAAAATATTACATCTACTTCTTTGAGGAATCTGATCYAAAAGGCTTGTTCAGAGGTCGACTATGACCCATTTTTGGGTCAGCTACTAGAGGCCCCTAAAAAAAGTAGGCCTCATGCAGAAGTTCTGCCAGGCTTGTCTCCTCTTTATGCCACAGTCATATAGGTTCTAGGAATATTCTATTCACCAAACCTGTGTTGGATGTGATCTGTTTCTAAAATGACTTTTATTAGCAGTTAACAAACAATAAAAAGGCAAGTTTTGTAGTGTTTAGTAATCTGAAATGTGTCATAAGTTTTTAAGCTGGTGGGAAAGACTTTACACTCCCCTGAGTCCCTAAAGCAAAGGTTCAAGGACTTCTGCAAGTGCCAAACTCRGTGAAGGTTGATGCAATCATCTTCTTCAGCAATTATCACTTCACAACAGCAAATTAATACTTACAGTGGATGCTATTAATGTACCCTTAACATGATGAATACTTTCTCTAATGAATCTCAGAAGCCCCAGATTCAGAGGATAAAGTATATGCATATATGTGTGTCTGAAAGCAAAACACCTGCAGTTATTACAAAGTTATTATAAGCTTTCTGGAAGCTGTAAATTGATGACAGATAAAACAGCTTCCAATTGAACATTTTCACTTCCCGCCTTTGCAAGTCTGGAAGTGCTTCTACTAGCGGTACCATCTGGAGTGGTATTTGGACTGGGTTTGCATAAATGTTTATGTCTGCTTCAACACTCTGAAGATGGACCGACACTTTAAGGGAACCCAACAGCCCACTGTACATAGCACTGCCACTRTGACAGGCCATAGACTGCAAAGCTTTAAGTTCACCCGAAGCCTAGGCCCCCTGTAGCTGCAAARGAGTTGGGTGGCTAATGTTTAAAATTAAATATGCTCAGCTGATGGCTTAACAGGTGATTATTTAACAGCTGGTTAAGCAAAGTTTAACCAAAAGCATTACTCTCTACCCTTAATTCTTAGTCTTAGACAGGGAAGTGAATACATCTTGTTTTGCAGAATTGTATGATCTCGGGTTACTATAACACGCATAGAACATTTAGCCTTATTGTATGTGGAAACTCCAGCAAATGAACACRAATAAGCAAAAATGACTAAAAATGACCCAGCCCCCACTGCCTCTGTGACATAAATCCACTGCCTTTTCAATGCTTCTGGCTGTGGACTGTTATGCAGATGAGTTTATCACATACGTTAAGCACTGTGAATGTTCAAAGGTTTATTTCACCCTAGAGGACTACTGCAGGTGACACTTTTTTGTCTTTATTCATCAAAGTAAGGACTTGAAGTCTGTTGTTTGTTAATTATATTGTAGATAATTGTCATGCTGATTGYGAACACTTTTTTTTTTCTTTTTGCAGTCACTAATATATTTTCTAAAAAATCTGTTGGCACTTTCTTGTGAATCTCTATCTGAAGTGCTGATTACAACATCCCCACTCAACTGTCAGGGGGAGCAGCAGGGTTGCAGCCTAATGGGCTATGGAGCCAGAAAAACAAAAAAGGGGAAAATGAGAGGAATTGATAAAACAGATAAAAAGCACAAAAATTTACATCTCTAAGGTGACTAGAATGATATTGCTGTCATCATCCTGTGATGATTTTATGATCCTTCATCATAACCTGGCAAGTATTGTGCTTACTTTTCCCTCTTATACCTTATGATGAAAAACTAATGCCTCCTTTCTGACTCAGAAATCTTTCTGAACTTCCCAGGATTTGTTGGGTACAATAGACATGTCCCACAAGGACACGGATTTATCTGATGCCATTGAAAGACTTCACAGGAAATAGTCACACTTCAAGTGTATATCTAGCTGTTTTGGGGATGGAATACTTATCGAGAGTGCTCTTAATATGCACTTAATGACAAAAACACTCTCATCAGGAGCTTTGTACCATCTGTAGTGGATGCCTGGGTTACTGGAGGGGGACAGGATGAAATACTCTAGGACTCTTAGCACTGGATGATGTGGAAAAGACACATGAAAGGCTTTGAAGCCCTTTTCTGCACCTGCAGCAAGTACAGATATATTTAAGCATCTCACGTTTATAATAAACCTAACATTTTAGCAAACCAGTGCCTTCTTTACATGATGTTGTGGAGAGAGTGAGTAAAACATGGGTACATTTTTCAAAACATGCTCATTCTTCCTTCTGCTAAACCCGCACGTTGAACCTGGTATTGTATATTTATCATGTTCAAACCTAATGATGGTCTGGGTCCCAGAGGAACTTCTGGATATCTATTGCTTCCACCATCTTGACAAATGGGGTTAACTCAGGGTGGTCTAACATTATAAATGCTTCAGAAATGTCAATGCTAACTCTAGTGCAACTCTCTACATCTCTTCTTGTACATTGTGTTAAGACTTTCTGGGCAGTTTGGTGTTTGAGGACAGAAGCACAGCTGTGGTGTACTTTTTTTTCTGATTCTTATTGTGAATACATTTTTCATGGAAATTCATTCTGGAATTTATTTTATTCTAGGCTGGCTGGTATTTCAACAGGTTTCAGTGTTAAACTTGAATGTATCTGTTTAAATCAAACCCTTCTGAATCTGCTATCTGCATCAAAAGATGCATCTTTTGGATAGCAGCCATACTGTCTAGAAAAGAAAGAGCAGAGCTATACAGTGCTGCCTGTAAGGGACAGCATCAGAACTGAGAGGGCAGATGCAGTACAGTAATTAGGAGGAGCTGATTAGAATGAACTGAAAATAGTGACTGAGATTAGTGTTAAGCAAACCAACACATGAACTCATTTTTTTTCCCTCCCTGCCTATCTCTCTAATACACTTCTGATTGCAATATCTAAATTCCAAATATCACACTAAGACCTACATCTAAACTTTTCCCTAATATGCCTTACTCTATTGGTTTCTTATTTCCTATGCTTTTGCTAGTGTTTCCTTTTACTGCCAGAACTGCACRTAGAAAAATGCTGCAGTGATCAGGGAAGCTCAGTGTTCAAAAGAACAATGGAAAATTTGCTGCTGTGTGTGCCACGTCAAGCTTTTTTACTGATGAAAGTGCCCTGCAAGAGCAAAGCCCATTCAAATGTTCTTCCAGTCCTCAGAAATACCGACAGAAAACCAAAGCAGACAGATCTGCTTTAAGGGTAAAACGAAATGGTGGCAGAGGTGATAGCAGGTGTGTGATACTTCAAGTAATTTGTCTGGCAACTGAAATATCTCATATGAATTCATTTCTATGCTGCAGTCTGCTTTGCTTCAGTCAGTAGAGTAGCCCAAGTTCCTGCAACACTTGAGTGGATTTTAAAAAGCTGTAGAAATGCATTTTTATGCCATAAAATAGCAATGACTTTCCTTTGGCTAGTTCCATTAATTCAGTAGAGATTGGATAGGGAAAGTGTGAGGGGGTTAAGTTAGGGCACCCAGAGGTTCCTGAAAGAGATATGTGAGAGGCTGCTGAGTTCAAAATAAAWTTCTTGTGCAATAGATACACCATTATTTCTATTTGTCAGTTTTAGACTCTGCTTCATGTCTTTCTCCAGAATCTCAGCACTGCCTCTGGCCTTCCTCTGTCATAGCCTTAAGGWCTCAGGATGGCTCTGGAAAAAGCCAGCTGAGAAAAAACAAGGGGGGCACTGTAAAGTACAGAGTATTCAGAGTTGGTTCAGGAATGGATGGATGTGCTATCACAACACAAAACATGAACAAGAGTTATAACTGTAAGAGTTATACCAGTAACTGCCCAAAGGTGTCAGAGAGATGTAGCTGAGGGAGGAAGATGGTGTATGAGCTCCACAACAGCTGTCTGAAGTTGAATTACTGGCTCCTCATAGGCTCAGAAATGGGAGCTGTCAGTGCAGGGCTCTTGTTCTGCCTAGCATTTCCCATGTCCCTCAAGAGCTTGTTATCTGGGGCAGAGCATAGTCCTAATTACAGTCCCCTGAGTATGTATTTTTGTACTGTGCTGCACTGTGCCAGGGAGATGTACCCTTAAATAGCCCCTTTCACTTCTCTCGATATTTGACAGCTTCTAATGCCTTAAACCCAGCACAGCAATGAGGCAGGTTATTATTAGCCCTGTTGTGCAGATGTGGGGAATTGAAATGCAAGAATCAAATGACATTTCTGAAGGTGCAGGGAGACAGTGTGTCAGTGTGCCCCTTGCACCAAAATGCTCAGGCTGCTTTTTCATGATTTCTCCTGATCTTACCTAACCCATGCAATGTCCAGACTGGATCTGATCCTTTCAGAGTCCTTCCAGTTAAAATAATCAGGAAGAGATTTACTTTGAAAAATGGTCTAGAACAGCATAGGAAGATCAGACAACCTTTAGCAACTGAGTTTCTTAACCTTCTGACAGGAGACTGTTGGCTAAATCTCAGCCAGGTGGTGAGTGAACCTTTTTGGAGAGTAACTTTGTGGAGAATTCATTTTATCTGTTCCCTGCAACTCTAAATAATGCCTTTAAAACTCTAATGATTGTTCTTACCTCTGAAACAAAGTTATTAGCAAAGAGAACTCCTCTGACCCAGAGTAACCACTGTAATTAACTAGTAATACGATGAGCAACAGAGTCTATCCTTCTTATTTTTTGGAGTGTACCTCAATTCTGGCTAGAATTATTGGCTCTGTCTGTGACAAGCACCTTTGTCTGCAGCTGCCCTATATATTAAGAAAACATTTTACAAATAAAGTAGGACTGCCAGTCTGTCACCTTTACCAATAACAGCTTTTTAAAATTCAGGTTATGTGTTCATATCTAAGTCACCTGAGCAAAGAGCTGAATGAGGGATTTCCATTTCACAGTTTATATGCTTAACTGCTTCACATTGCCCTCAAATGAAGGTAAATCATGATTGTACCTAAAAGACAATCCCTTCTCAGCTTGACCCAGTCTGATGTTTGACCTCAGACAGCTAGCATTTAAAAAGAAACACAACATTTATGTTATAAGGTGTCTAAAGAGAAACGATGAAAGAACAAAACATTCTTGTATGTATAAGACTATAAGACTATTGCTTTAAATAGAACTATGGGATTTATATTCACTTTAATGCAGTTATTGGAAGCTTTAACTGCCATTTTTGGTGAGAGCAGAGCTGAACTATAGSCTAGTTTTTAGTCCCATAAAGACAGTAGCATAATATTGGAGGAAAAATCTATTTTATTTAGAATCCAAAGGAAGAAACTGGTCTTCTTTACCAGAGTGAGAAGTCAATGATAAAAAKGCAGCAGAATAGAAATATTTAGTAAATGAAATATGAAAAGCAGTTTTGTGCCTTAATATTAGCTATTTACTGCTTTGGCTCAGCGATCATTTTATGTAAAAGACAGCAATTTAATGTACGAATACACCAAAATGTCACAATGGGATACCTATTTTCAGAGTCTGTTSTTATGATGAACAACATCTATTTCAGCAAAGAAAAGGTATCCTTGAATCAAGCGTGTTGTAGGTATTTTTTGTTGACTCTACTGACAGATTGAGATGATATTTAGAAAGGTATCTATATACAGTGCTTATATATGCAAAACAAGGGAAAAAGCTACTTCCCAGTACTATTGGATGTGGTGTCTGAGGCAAATGGCATTAGTAACTGCTACGGATGCCTCAGCAATTGCACACCTTAAGGACCATAAAATTGTCAGGCCTTTGACTATAAAAATAAGTAACTCAGTGTTTCTTCTATCCAAGACATCTTTTCATCTCTATATTCATGGAGCTGTCTAAGCCTGATGAATGGTTTCAAGCTTTTTCTTTGTAGTCTGGTTGATGCTTGAAGATTTCCAATTCAGTAGGAACAAAGAGTTGATCCTATAACATTAATGTCCATGTGTGTCTTCTAGTGGAGATAGCAAGTGTTTTGAGTGGGAGAGTTGAAGGGCATGAAAAGTGAAGAAGGCTACCAAGACCTATTCTGCTGTCTGTAAAAAAGTCCTTTCACTGCTAAAAGAAAAATAAAACTACTATAAATTTGATTTAAGGTGTTTCTTGCTTGCAACTTAGTGAGATGGCCACAGAGGCAGGTAGCCCATGGCACATTTTGGATGGAAAGGCAGCCATGCACAGAATCAGAGATACAGTAACCCATTGCCAAAGAATGTGAAATGCTTGAGAAAGWTGCAAATGATATCAACTGACTGGGAGCAAGAGGAGGTAGAGGGAGGCGTTTTCATCTGTATTGTCTATCAGAGATGCTTTTACACTGGTCAGATATCTGGTCAGCCTTGTGTAGGCAGATAGAAAACAATAACTTCTGTGCCTCTCCATATGTACAGGTGCTACAATTCTGTAGGACTCAAACCTTTTCCTCTCAAGAGCATGGTAAAACTGCTGCTGCTCTGGGATATTGATAACACCCCTTTATAATGTGAGGCTCAATTTTCCACTCGGCTGCTCAGTAGTCTGTGCTAGAACAATACCCATGAACAAAGCCAAATTCAGATCAACTTGGCTCACTACTGTGGCTGATTTATTTTTGACCTAATCAGATAAAAAGAACAACATCCGATGTTATCCCAAGGTCGCTATAAATGCTCGAGACATAAAGTTTTGTCCTATACAGTTTTGTAGAAGCTGCTGCAATACTGTGAAATGTTGGCCGTTTTCCTCCTTCAGCTTTGGAGAGAGTAGAATTTCTGTTGCATACCTAAGCAAAGGATCTACTTGCAGAGCTATACCAAATTGAGATAGTAAAGGATGTGATGAAGTTGAGCACAATGAGCCACAGGAAGACTGTCTACTATACCAGACATTCCTGGGGTGCGTGCATCTCTTTAATAGCTGTTATGGAGTACAGTAGGGTAATTTAGAGACCATAGGACATCAGCACTCCAGGCTGACAGAAAATGATTGACTGAAAAGAATAACAGACAAATAGACATACCTCTCTCTCCAGGGCCTGGATAGTAAAACTGGGTACCTCCTTTGGACACTGTGAGATTCTCTTTAGATCAAAAAGCAGATAAATTGTAGGGCATGCTTCAATTTGTGCCTACTTCTGTGTTGTCAGGCCAGTGATCTGGCTCAACAGGATGGCAATGACCTTCTGGTTTACCTTCTCCTTTTCCAAGAGAGAGGCTGGCACGTGGCTGGGTCTTCTAGTGTGACCAGAACATGTGTCTCATCTTAGGAGATGGGAAGTACCGCTATATTTGACAAGCTGATCTACTGGGCCAGACATTGGTCGTGTAGGCTCTGTACCCCTACCACTGCTAAGGATGCTCAGCACTGTTCTGTGGCTGCAGGTATTTTAACTCCACATAATGAATCACCACTTTCCCTTACCCTCAGCCTTAGCTTTATGAGATACTTGTTTCCTTATATTCCTCTTCCTTTCCTCTTTAAAAACACAGCTGGGACATTCCTAGCTCCTAATTTTTCTGGTTTGTTGCTTTGAGTTTGCATTCAAGAACCTCGTCTCTTCATCATCTGTCCTCACTCAATAATTTAAATATTGAGCCTGTTTATCTGCTCTTGCAACTATCTCAATTTTCAATAACCAGTAATCTACTTTATGTCTTTTCTGTCTGAAACGAAATAATCATTCCCCTACTCTTGCATCTTACCTTGCCCTTACCTACTCTTGCATCTACATTTTTTTTTAATCTTGGATTTCTAGGAATTAGATGCTAATCTACTTCCATCAGGTCAGTTTTGTAGCCTTTCCTGAGCTACTTGCAGGCAGTGACATCTCTGTTACTGTGCTCCAGTACTAACATCATCTTCATGGCATGCATGTAAAAGACAAGCTAAATATTCAGTCATGTGCCCAATAATCATACTCACTCAAGGTAAAGAGGCTTTTCATCTTCCATTTCAGGATATATCTTTCCTTTTAAATGTGGTGCAACTCTGTAGTATGTGGCTGCTGATACATGTGACCAAAACATCTTTTAGGATACTGTTTACTTCTCTTTCTGTTTTTCCTAATCTTTTCCATGGAATAAGGTAGAAGAATTCTGGGAATCAGGATATCCTGGTTTGAATTCTGGTTCTGTTTCCCTCTTGTAACTCACTTCACCTCCATTTCTACTTTCATCTTTTAACTGTTCTCTCTCCAGCTTGAAAAATGCTGTGTTCCAGTAGGACTTTGCACAGTCTTTTTTTTTTTTTTTTTTAATGCTTACAAACATTACAAAAAAAATCTTGTTTTGAGGACTCACATTTCTTCTCCTTTCATTCATTTTTGAGTTTACTGTTTAAAAATATATATATTCCATTTTTTTTTCCTCCCCTGACATTCTAGCTATTGGATCTCTTTGTGCTCTGCTAGAATAAAAAGTCTTGAGGTGTTACATAATGTCTCCCTGAGTGGGTTAATTTACCTCATGATTAAAAAAGGAAAAAAAGGCTTGAAAGTCATTTTTATTTCAAGTGTTTGGAGAGGAAGCAGTTAGCAGTTTAACAGTTTCTGGAGAGATACTGCAGCTCTACATAGCAATTTATATTTAGAATTAATTGAGCAACTCTTTGGAAATATTTCTCTCTTTAGACTGTGGGAGAGACTTACACTAGGAGTTGGATGATCAAATTCTCAAATGGTCACCATCAAGCACAATGAATCCTGTCTCTGTAGGACATAAGAGCTCACTGACTTGAAGKCCTAATGGGAACGAATAATGCACAGATTTGAAATATCTGAAATCAGTATTAACTAAGGATTGAAAAAAAGTTACTGTTATCTAGACAAAAAAATCTATCTGTCAAATATTTTTGAATTGAGCTTGTCACATCTGCAACGGTTTTATGGTATAGAGCGATGCATTAAGAAACAGGTGCATATAACACAATTACGCTAGGAGGTAAATAGTTATGACATATCTGAATTTACACACATGCAGTATGTCTCAATGTCATGACTTGTGTAAGGCCTCCAAGTTGCCACCAGCTGGGAAGTAATTGGAATCCAAGTGAATTATTTTGACAGATGGAACTAGATCCTGACAGACGGCAGCATAAAACGAAACTCCAAATTTTAAAACCTAATTGCACATATGACATGCTAATAGTTCAAGATACAAATATACCCCAGAAGAAGGGAAAAAAAGAGGAGGGAGATAGCAGTGGATTCTACAATTTTAGGTAAATTAAAGCAATTATATTCTTTAAAAGGAAGAACAGCCATTGTTTGTCACCAGTGACATACTGGGCATGGCCTGGGCCTCCTGCCCAGCCAACAGTTCTTGTTTCTGCCTCCCCTCCACTTTTTAGATGGTCCCTGTAGCCCCATGCCCTGGGAGTTTGACAGACATACTGCCAATCATCACTGTGCCTGCCATATGAGATTTCACACCCTTTCATTTGCCTATTTCTGAAGAGTGCTATGCTGCTGAGTGGGTGCAAAACTGAGAAAGACAACTAGTTTATATCATTGTTATAAGCCTCTCACGCTAAAAATATTGCATGATATCTTTTTCTAGCTCTGCAAGCATTGTAGTTGTCATATTACCATATTTTCTCCCCTCTATTTCTTAAAGCTGACCACAGTTTTTGTGAAAGCAATCATTTTTTAGTGGGCTGAGGAGATCTTACTATATTGAGATATTTTTTCTGAATTTGATTATAAATTTTTACCTGTAGGTTGAAATGCCTGTAGTTCTTACCAGGGAGATTTAATAAAAGGGTCTTGGGCATCCAAGTTAAATTGCATGTGCAAACGCTTGCAAATATTCTTGTTCCGAAAAATTGGTTGTGCTGTTTTTCTGGATTACAGGTTTGTGATAAATCCTGACAGGTATTCCTGGAGAATGAAGTCCATATTTTTAATCCTTGGAAAAAAATTCATTCCTAGTTTAAGTCTTTCAAAGCTGTACCGTTGCTCAACTGCTCTTCAGCTGCTAARCAGAAATGATCAGACGGACACTGTTCTGTTAAACTGTTTGGTGGTTTGCTGTGTTGGAGGTGGTGAGGGGATATTACACTGACTTGTCAGCATTTGGAGCCTTACATTGGAAGAAATAATTCTGTTCGTGTTGATGGTTTCTTCTTGCTCCTCCTAGCACCYGCTAGGTCATTTTTATATGTTTGCTGCATGCTTTTACACCTTTGCCCTTTCCTCATTGGCCCACAGTCCTACATTACTTCAAAAGTTTCTATATAGAGTCCCTTTTACATTAGATGCTATTTTTTTTTATCCTTAAAGACACTTTTGTAYTGTTCCAGGTCTGTGTTTCTTTTAATTGATCACTGGTGATTTGTGTCTAGCTGTAAGACCTCCAGTGCCAGACTGTGCCCTATCTCTTATCATGTCTGTGCTCCTCAGTATCTCATCCTGTGTCTCCACATCTCAGACCTTTGCTATGTCAGGYCTGTATTTCTATACAATACATTGTTGTGTTAGCATTGTAAAAATCTCATTGTAAATACTCATTCTAATATAAACAACTACAATTCTAACAACTGCTTGTTATTGGTATCTATATAATATAGCTGCTGCACACAAGGATAACAAAAGCAGAACAAATTAGCCATATACTCCTGGCAACTAAAGAAGTTCTTGTCACAAGTAAKAAAACAAATAATTACAGACAGGCCAAGAAAGGTTCAACCAGCTTCATTCCTGAGGTGCTGCAAACTCAAAAAGATTATGGTCTGCTACCAACAATGGCAATAGCATATTATAGAGCTGCACATTTGCTTTATATTATAGGGGAAAATTACATCAAAATACTACTTCTAAGTTTTCAGAGGAAATCATAATTCCACTTTCCTTTGGCCAACATTTAAAATGAAGCATTGCTTATAGATTACTAGTATGTATCAAATGGTTGAAAATGTCAAGTGATTTTTTGACATTTGGGATGCTTTATGATGAGCATCTCCTCGTAAGACAAATTGTTTCAGATAGTGCACTGAATTCCTCTAGGCCAGAAAGATGAAAAGCCCTCCTAAAATCTTATCTCAGAGGTTTTTCTAGGATGAGGTATGGGGATGAAGTATCAGATTAATCATCAAAATGTCTCTTCCTAAAATGGAGGCAGACAGATATTTGTATCGTAGAACTAGTAGGCTATGAAAGAGACTAACTTATTCATGCTGCTCCTCATGCTGTTGAGTCCTGGATGTTTTCCTGGGCATTAGAGTTACAAGGATAATTTTTCTGATGGAAGTACTAAGATATAACTTCATATTAGAGAAAGGTCTATCCTGTTCCTTCATATGCCTTGTGTTTCAGGTGCTTTTTGTACACCATTCCTGTCACCTTTGAAGCACATGGCTGTGCTGCTATTTCCATTCTTCTGCATTAGGTTGTATAGAATTCAAATCAACGGTGAGCAATATTATTTTTTCCCTGACTTTAATGTTTTCTTTTACCATACCTGGTCTCACCAAGAACAGAGCTTCCTGAAAAAAGCTCTTCATCAAATAAATATCTAAAAATATCTAATACTTTTTTTTTTTTTTTTTTTTTGGTATTTTTGTCTCAGTTCAGGCAGCTTCTGTCCTTTTAATCCTGGCGGCCTTTTATTTGAGTGCATCACTTTCTGGCTCAGGTATGTGCTGGCTTCATTGAAGGCATGTGATGATAGTTACAGCAATCAGTTAAGTCTAGGTCATCTTATCGTATTAAATATACATAGCTGGACTTTGTAATGGGAAAGTACCATTTATATTTTGTCCTTTAACTCTTTTTAATTCTGTTAACTGAACTCATTTTACATTGAGAAGCTGTTTCATTTCAGGGCATAATTTTTCTCAATAAAATTCTCCCACTTTTGCAAAGACAGGCAGGATTTGAAAGGCATTACTTGTTAATTAATGGATGCCTTGTCTGTCAAATAGTCAATACCAAAAAAAAAAATATAAAGCCTGAGCAAATGTCAGAGTTGCTATTGTTTTTCTAGTGGCTTACCTTTCCTGTAGCTAGTTGTTAGCTGATCTCTCCCCAGCTTTCTGAAAGTTATGGAAGGTATTGTATAAAATATTTATATTTTATACTATTAGGCAGCTGCAAGGAATGACTCACTGCCTGACTCCAGGCAGCTACAAGGGCTGCATAAGGAGTGTGCTGAGCTTGCTGGAGGCAACACTTCATCCAAGATACTGCTTAGCAAGACCCGGGCTGGGAATCTGTGTGGGCTTTGGTGGGGCTTGCTGCATGTGATGGGCAGGCAGATGTCTAATATTGAGTCCCTGCAAGGGAATGAATTTCCTCCACACTCCTCACTGTTCTTGATTTTCACGGCAGGTCATTTCTTGTAAGCTATGGACTTCACTTGGTAGCTGATCACTAACACAAATGGGGGAGAATGTTTTCAAATAATCTGCTTATTTATTTTTTCAGAAATAGGCTGTTTTGGTTAAGTGCTCAGAATTTAAATCTTTCCACTAGTTTCTACAGTACATCCCAGTCAGCACCTTGCAGGAACCCATGCTGGCTCCTGGATTGCTTTGTGACTATATCCTAAACCAGCAAAGTTGATGTCTTTTTTTTTTTAGATGTAAACTCAGGATCTTAGTGCTATTAAACCATCTTTCCCAAGTAAATTACATTTTTCACTTTTAGCACTCCCCAGCTCTATAAGCAATATGGTGCCTGAAAGCTGATGTACAGTGTTTCCTTTGCTGAGAGTCTAGAACAGATCCTGTTCTGTAATGGTTCTGTCTGGAGCAGCTGGCATATGGCTGTGATATAGCTACCATGACATTCTCTCTTGCTTTGATTTATCTGTAAAAATATATTACCATATTTTCATAGATCCTTTGTACAACATAAATTTTAATGGAATAAAACTTGATTGTATTTCTGCAGGACATAGACTTGGAGAAACACTGTAACAAGAAGCTAATGAAAAAATTCAAATGCTTGCTTCCATATTTTATCCTTATTGCATCAAAAGAGAGAGAGAGAGAGGAAAAAAAAAAAAAAAAAGGAGATCTCTCAGATCACTTCCCTTCTCCTCCTGTTAGAAACATTTTTTTCTTGTTATCAATGTGRTAAGATTGGAGTCATCCACCCATGAAGAGGAGAAGGTGAAAGGACAGGTGTCTAAGGATATTTGAAAATTTCCTGCTTTTCTTTCTGCTATTGCTATTGCTGTAACAGACCCAGCCCTGCAGTCAATGTGCTTTTCAAATAAAGAATGCTATTTGTTCTCAGATAGCTGTACCTATACATTCATATCACTCAACACACCCTAGATATGCCTTTAAAGTCAAGGAATTTGGAATAAATATTATTTCTCCTTCAGATTCACTTCACTGATTCTCTGAAGGGTCTCCTTGATGGAAATTCCTACTGAATTCTTACGGAGATTCTTAGAGGTCCACTGAACAGCGTAAATGACAACCATCAGCCCTTTCAGATGCCATTATGTCCCCCTGCCTCATCTTCATATTAAGCACAATAGGAAAGAAAATCCCAAAGATATTGTTGATCACCCTGAGAAACCTAATGTAGTTATCCAAAATGCATTAGCAGAACTATGTATTTGCACATAAGGAGAAAAAAACAGTCTAACAGTTAAAATATTGATAGTACACTAAAGTTATTGATGTTAAAGTCTATGCTTTGTTTTTAAAAAGAAGGATACCTAATAAAATTCCAGTACCTAATAAAAACCCTATAATATTGGAAAACAAAACATTTTTTCAAAGATTTTCAGATGTAGCCTCAGCATTCCCCTTCTCCATAACAGGTGTTCTGAAACCATCTAGATAGCCAGTTGTCACTGATCATTACAGATTTTATTTATATATACATATATGTATATAGGATAACTCAGAACTTTTTAAGAGTCTGCATACTCACCAGTATGCTGGTATTAAGCTGGCAGGAATTTGCTGAAAAGAGATATTGGAGGGAATTGCCATATATCAGAAAGATGACATTCCACCCATATTTATTTATAGTCTTGTCTATTGCATGCATCAAATTACCTCTCAATCATTGAAGGACTTAGTCTCAAAACACCTTTGTAGATTAGGCAAATATTAAAAATCTCCTATTTCAGAAAGGGACACAAAGGTTAGTGGAGATTATTAGCTTAAGTTTCTGTGGTATTAAGCAGCTGTTTTTTCAAATGAAGTCAATAGAAACAGCTCTCAGCACTTCTAAAATCAGGCTATAAGGGATTCAGTTAAGCCACCAAGTAAGTCAGTATCATAGTTAAGATTGCATCTGAGACTTTCTAAATCCCTGATAGCTTTGAGCATAAAACTTGATTTCTATTTTTAGTCCACAATCAGAAATGAACATATTGCAATAATTTCAACATATATGCCTACCAAAATAAATACAGCATCAAAAATATCTGAATTATTTTTTTCCTTTCCGTAAGAGATGCTGAGATTTAAGTCCATTGGCTGATATATAAGGAAAAAAAATAGAGATCAGAGATACAGTAAGTCAAGTACAGCTGTGCCTTCCCTCTGCTGCCCTAGGGAACTCAGTGATCTTAAAAGTGTCCAAGGAAAGGAAAGCAGGGTGCGTGTCTCAGATCTGGAAAGTCTACACTTTATCTCCTAGAAAACATTCTTGTTTCAATGCTTTAGTGGATATTTGATGCAAGATCGCACAGTTCTTGGTGTTATTGCAAGTTTTTGTTTTCATGCCATGAAAATCAGTACTTTAGTACCTTATTTTTAAATCTGGTGCAAGCCAGGAGTCAGAATTATTCTACCACCTTGCTTCCTGCTGCAGAGCTTCTAGTTCATTATAAAGGGAGTTTTTTTCTGAGCAAGAGCTGCCACTTTCTTACTCTGTATAATTTTACTGCAGCCCCCACCTGTGCCCCCTCAACCCTGCACTGCTAGGCAGTGTGAAAATACAGACTGATTACAGAGATCTCATGGCTCAAAGGCAAGATTTAGTGCATTCGTGCTGAGTGGCTGTTAGGTTCCCAGTCCAAAAAGAGCCTTAGACTCCAGAAGCCAAGAGGCTCAGTTCCAAAGTCATTGTCAGTCCCAAGTAGTTGATTATCACTGTGTTAAGTCAAAATCAAGAACTACTTCTGAGCTTTGCTCATTATGCTTCATACATGGTTGTATAAAATGGAATCACCTAGTTATGTGTTTGTATAATTAATATGTTTCTGAATGTGAAATATTATCTGAGTGCTGGTTTACCAAATTAAAAGCAAATTAATGATCTGATTACAGGATTGTGAAGAACTAGTTCAGTTCTTATAAATATCTATTCATCATCAGACCTGAGAGTTAGTTTTTAATCTTGCCTAGCATCCAAACAGAGCATCCAACAAAGATTCCATATCAGGGAATCTAACTGCTGGTGTCTGTATATGTGCTGTGTAGTTAGACTTTCAGTAGCGTCAAAGAAGAAATAAAGAGACCAATGCCTCTGCTTAAATGTAAGCAACTGGTGCTGTCTGAGATGTTCTCAAGTATGAGATACCTGCACACATGTAAAGATAYAGGACTTGCTGTAGACTTCCTTCTTGAGAGGAAAATATTAGATATGTTGCAGCATCCTCATTGACAGTGTTTGTGGGCAAATAAATGGGACCTTAGAGCTCCACTTGCTACAGTGGGGGACTAAACACCTATAACAGCACATAAACTCCTACATATACACATCTAAATGTAGCTTTTAGCTGAAGCTCACCCTGAGGCCTCAGTTCAGCTCCTAAATTTCTAGCTCTAACCTAGACCTCTACATCACAGCTTTCACCTTTAAGTCTTTATATACTGAATGGAGGGAAAGATGCTTTGGCAAATTATTTGTAGGACTACTTTTTGCCACTTTTTTTTTTTACATGAAATACTCATGACCCAGAGTCTGAAATAGCAATTTCCTTCCCACTGTCTATAAAAGGAGTCTAATCTCACAACATACACGTGGACATCTCCATTCATAAGTATCCACATTTTCTCAGAATACCAGCATAGATGACAGCAAAATATATTAGAAAGATACTGCAAAATGTGAGCAGACATTAACTTAATAGAAAAAGAATTAAAACCGCTTTGACAGTTGTTTATGCATGGAAGAGTCTTTTCTGAGCAAAAGGATCTATGAGGTCTTTTCTCTCTGGATAGCAATGGTGTCTCCTTTCATTATATGCTTTCTGCAAACCTTCAATGAAAAAACACCAGATCCTTGATCATTACACTCAGATCATTATTACACAGATTTAATTTACTTTCCAGAACAATAGCAGTTTTATTATCTACTTAAATAAGATAACAATAATAACATCCTGCTCTAACGTTTCAACTGAAAATGCATAAAATGAATTGTTTTCAAAAAATATTTAAGTGAAACCAGAGAACAACTGTGCTTAGGCTAGGTAAAATAGAACACATCATTAACTTCTCCTTCAGAAAGACACCTCCTTTCTCTGTAAGATTTTTAAGAGTGAGGCTACTTTTGGATATGTGTACCTTCCCAACAGTTCTTTGCAATCATCAGGCTTGCGTTATTTTACAGTGCTTTCCTACCCAATTTTTCTATCTTTCTGTAGAGGCTTCTATTTGAGGATCATCTCTAAAAATATGATACTTTTTTGTTTGTTTGTTTGTTTTAAATAGAAATTAAATATGTTACTACCTCAGTCTTTTTAATCCACCCATGTCCTCTGGCATGCACATTAGGAGGCACATGCCTATTTCCCCTTGGTATATTGCCTGCCTAACTGCATTTTACTTTTATGAGTGAATGAATAAACAGCACTTCTGTTCAGCCAAAACTCAATAGACCTCTTTATTTTTTTGTGAAAGAAATGGTAAAAAAAAGTGCAGCTTTACTAAATCCTCCTCTTTTTACTTGATTGTCTCTACCAGAATCTCAAAAAATAATAATAATAAAAAATTAAAATTCAATTGAAGTCTATCATGAAAAAAAGACTGAAATAAAATTTCCCTCTGTCTCTTAACATCAACTTTTATGTAATATAACAATTTGTCAAACCTATCAGCATCAGGAAGTCCACCATAATTCACCACATACTGAAAGAAATCTGCAACAAATGTTTTATTTGCCAAAAGATCGTCACAACCATCATAATTAGTGCTCCTTCAATAGAAACAGCAAAACCCATGGTTCCTACACTTTCACCCCAGACTGTGATACACATCATGCAGTGCACAAAATGTCCTCTTGGAAATTGTGTGGGTGAGACTTAACAACCATTATGCATCAGCAAGAGCTCACACAGAGAACTGGTAAAGGGTAGAAACACACAGTGATCCATGGAAAATAATTTTCTCCAAAGTAACCAATTCTCTTCCTCATGCAATGGAAACCTAAAAAAAGACTTCTAAAGAGAAGCCTAAGGAAGAAATTCATAACCTTGGATTACAAGTATTATGGTCTCAGCAGAAACACAGTTAATAGGGTTTAACACTTTCTTCTGCCCTTTTTCTGTTTTACAAACACTAATGATGCTTTTCTCTTGCTGTTTCTGTTTTCTCTTCCCCTGCCAGTACCCCAGAGCTACTAACTATTGTTTCTTGTGCTACTGATTAACTCTATGAGGCTGAGCTAAGAATATTTGTTTATCTATCTTTCTCGGATTCTGTTCTTCTCATCAGACTATATAAAGTCATGTGTGCCTAAACGTCTATTTTTTCCATCTATTTCACCTGGTCTCACTTTTCCCTACAAACTCTACTCATGCAATACTATGCTTATGCATATGCTGTGTCGTGCTTGTGACTAGGCGCGCTTCCTCTTGTTTAAATAAGGAAAATTACTTTCTTTCCAACCACTGTAACTAAATTCAGAGCTAGTACTCTCCAGTACCTACTGGAGAAAGGAGATAGCCTCTTTCCCTGGAAGTGAAGAAACTCTTATCTATAGGTGCAGAATATGTCATGCATAAGCTGAATGTATTTGGTGCAATTTTGTGTTTTATTCTGAAATTATGCTTGACTCTTGCAGAACAGGATCAATCCCTGCAGAGCAGCATTCAAGTTCCACCTAAAGAAGGTTAACAAGGAGCAATTTGCACAAAATTGTCTGGTAGCCAGGACCTGCATGCTAGCTGCAGGTAGCAAGAGATGACAATCAGTCACTGTTTCATTAAAGATGTTGGGTTCAGTTCTATAGTCTGCSAGCTCTTGGTGACATTTTTTAGGATGGCAGTTAACATAACATTTTAATATTAAGAATTCCAAGAAAAAAAATCAGTCTTCCCACCTTCACTGATGATTAGTGGTCTAGTGGAGTGATTTCGGAAACAAGTGACTTCTGGTGGCCAGCATGACTTATGTCTACATTATTCGAGACTAAGCTCCACGGAACATAGGGCCAATGGCTGCTCTGTTTAGGGATTGTCTTGCACCTCTGTGGGACCTTTGAGTCATAAAAATCTTCTATGTGTGCCTGTTCATATACTTGTTCTAAATGTTCTAAATTGGATGTGCTTTATATGCTACAGTTAAATATTTTCATAGATCATTAGACAAAATTGTTCTTACACGCTTTATTGAATGGTCTAATGTCATCAGGGAATATGGAAATGGCTGAGGGAGTAAAGACTGTTGGGATAGCTTGCAGCTGCCTGTAGAAGGCCTCATCCACTTCCTCTTYCTGGTGAAGAGGTCTGTTGTAAACTCCCAGAACAGTGTCGTCCTTGTTGGCTTGCCATTTAATCTTCACCCACAAGCTCTCGACTCGCGCCYTGTCCTCCCYTGTGCTGAAYTCCATACATTCCAGTTGCTCTCTCACATAAAGGGCAACTTCACCACCTCGCCTTCCTGACTTATCCTTCTTGAATCCATCCATGGCCACGTTCCAGTCATGAGAGCTGTTCCATCACACCTCAGTAACTGCAATGACATCACAGCTCTACAATTGCACATGTATCTCCAGTTCCCCTGGTTTATTCCCCATGCTGTATGTGTTTACATAGAGGCATTTGAGTCGGACTGCCAATGTGCCTCTCATTTTAGCTGTAGCAGCTGCAGCTTGGCTATGTGGACCTTTGATACTTCTCATATTATGCTGTTTCCCTCTAAAAACTGCCCAGAGAGTATGGATGTTTACATAAGAAGATTTCATACACAAGAATTATGTATAATGATATGGCTAAATCTCAGTATCCGGCAGTATCCAGAGGTCTTAGTATACTAGTAGATTAAATTTTCTCAAGATTATTTTCCATCCTTGAGGCCAACAGGAACTTCATTGAAATGGCCTGCATCCATCACGTGGAACTCCCACACTCTCTGAAACAAGCATCCAAACTGACTTTTCATGAGGACCATGAAATTCAGTGCAGATTATTATATTCAGAAAGGAAAGTGATTTTTTGGATATTCTCAGGTCTACCAAGCACTTTTGAATATTAATGAGGCCATTTATTTTTTAGCCATACATCTTAAAGACCAAGAAGGTGATGTAGTCACTTATTGGTTCAGTTGGTAAAACTTTATTTCCCATGTCAAAATTTAGCTGATAGGTTGCCAGAAATGCAATCTTAATTAACTCAGAAATGAAGATACACACAAGAAAGTCATGCTSTGTAATTTTTTCTGTTATTCCTCAGGGCATCTTCGGTCTCTGTTATATAGTCAATGTTTTACAGTAATCAGAATAAAAAGACCAGACAGCTGAGGCTCTATTCATCATTCTTCCAGTTGAGTATCCAAACATAGTCTAGATGCTTGAGCAGTGGAAATGATTGTGGGTCTGAACTCAAGTTTTCTAGAGGTGCTGAGCAGGAGGCTTGAGATACTGATATTCATGAATATAAATGTACTGATCTCCTATGAATCCAGTTGGTGGACAGACTTGGACACCGTGGATGTATTGTGACATCTCCATTGGGTTTCCTTTCTGAGGAAACTAGGATAGAGGGGATGTGATGGCAGATGCCTCGGTCTCTATCTGACCAGGAGTCAGGATGTAGTTGATTATGAACCTAGGACCAGAAGTTCAGAAATGTTCACTGTTTTGGATTTATAMATTTTTAAAAGCATAACTTGATATAAAGCTATAGTAGTGAAATTCATCTGATAAGGCAAGCTTGGGAGGCTTTGCTGTACCGAAAATCAGAGTTCAATCATGCCATCATCCTTTGGTTGTCTATCTGCACAATGAGCTTAATAATAATTTTCCATTTTCAGGGCACATAAAGGTTCAGTGTTGATATTGTAGCACTCTGGTCTGTTTCTAAGAAGAAAAACAACAAATCAAAATCTTTAAAAATCTATAATTAATATTACTAATCAGGCCCCTATAATTCAATCTAATTTCCAGGCTAACACTGAGATGAAAGAAACAGCATTAAAAATTCAGAATATTCTGACTCCCACCAAATCAAACATGACAGCATTAAAATCCAGATGCTTCTGAACTCGGTAATGATACAGCCTTTAAGGCAGTGATCRTTGCTTTCACTCAAAGGACATTAGGTGGCTGCTTTTCCATGCAAATACTCTGAACTTATAAGCTTCTAGATTGGAAAAAAAWCTGAGTGGGAGGAAATTTTCAGAAGAAAGTTCCTATGGCTCTTGTTGCTTGGCAACCACTTTCTTTGCCTCTGTGTTAAGAATAATAGCATCCCTTGGAGTTCAACTCTCAAATCTGGCTTGAAGAAGAAAAACAAGTGGGAAATACGACAAATTCAAATTTTAAGGGCAAGTTGCATGCTGAATCTGAGAGTAAAGTGCCAGGAGTAAATGCAAAGCCACTGGCCTCCTGCGCCATCCTGCCAAAGCAAACAGGGAAATCAGGTAACAATGAGTGAGGATTCATGACTTTGCCGCTTAGCCAATAGCTGGTTTGCCATATAAAGAGATATTTAAAGACTCTTTAAATTGATCCAGCCTACTCTGTGCATCCAAAAGAAGATGGAGTGACTGCACTGCAGGAAATGTATAAGTGGATGGAGCAAAACGCCTTGTGCTGAAGGAGTCTTTTCTTTTTGAGAGAATGACCTAATGAGAATGAGTATTAATATCAAAACAAACTGTCCAGTGAGTCGTAGACTCTTTATCTCTTGAAGTGTTCAAGTCAAGATGGATGTGGTTAGAAAAATGCACCTTAGCTGGACAGATTCCATACAAGTCAAATATGSTGACAGGAAGTGTTGTGATACAGGAGTGATCAATATGGCTGTATTGTACATTTTTTAGACTGACAGAAAAGGTTGACATTTTCCGTCTATTAAAGTTTCCACAGACTGAGTTTTCCTCTATGCTACGTAGTGCAGTCTAAAACAATGACTTAACCTGTAATACACGAGAAACAACACACTGCAAGTTTAGCACCTTGTGTCATGCTGAAGAATTTTAAACTTGCATGGGTAATAAAGTGACTGTTGTTGCAGCCCTACTAAGCTTCCAGGATAATTTCTGTTCCATTAAAAARTACAGTATAACCCTGTAAATTTTATTCCCATTCTGTTTCATTTATACCAACACATAGTTCTTGTGTATGAGCTTGTTTAATTTTCAGCCCTGTGGGCACAGCTGTTATAATCATTTATATGTGGACAGCTAATTCTATGAGGTACATTGCAGGAGGAAGAAGAAGTCTTAATCTAGAACCATTTCCTTAGTTTCCCACACCAAATGTTTCTCCTGATTTAGGAGTGCAGTTGCCCTAAGTTCTCATGGGGTTGAGCAGAGAAGGAGAGAAATACCTGCGGAGGTTGGTTCTCCTCTCAGATTTCTCTGAGAGCGCTTACTTTTCCTCTTTGCTTGTACAGAGGGAGCCAAGGAAGCTGTTTGGACTCACAGTCCATGATGAGGTGTCTTGCAGTTTTATGGTAACATTTGAACCTGAGAGGTCATTGCAACAGCGGAGAAACGTTTAACTTGATTATAGGATGATAGGAGAACAACCTCAAGTGAAGAAAAAATCCCCTTGTTGGTAGGAAATTTGAAGATACAGATGACGTTCTGTTTACTCAGTCTTGCTTACACTTAATTTCTCGTTTAAATTCTTCTTCAAATTATGCATGGTAAATGGAAGATGTCCACTACTGGCATGTAAAATGCAAAATATAAAACGTAAAAGTAGACCTCCCGAGTCCACAGCTTGTCAATAAGGATCATCAGCCATCATATATGCTGCAGTCATAACTCATGATTGATTATCCAGTGGCCATTTTGTCACTCTAACTACAATTACCAGAAGCTACAAAGCATATTAAGTCAGCATAAGAAAGTTTCATATCAAAGCCCACAGAGGAACTCTCACGTGTGAAACTTGACTCTGAAGTAAATTCTGCAAATTCTGTATGTAAGCTTTTAAGAATGAACACATAAGCTGTAGCTATATTTTTCAAAGTGCAATGTAAAAATATGGAGTTGTACTGATGGATTTTACTTAATAAAATTAGATGAAAAGGAAGCCTTGCTTTAGTAGATTTCTAGCCTAAAAAAGAAAAAAGAAGTTGATTCTCCTGATACATAATGACCTGAGAGCAGCAGTGCTGACAGATGAGGTAGATATTTCAAAAAGGCAGTCTGCCTAATACCAGCATTGTAATTGTTTCCTTCCTTTCCCTGCATCAGAGGAGTGAAGGTCATCAGTTTGGAAATGAGTTTTAAGTCACAGATCAGCCTGGTGAGCATGAAATATTGTTGCCAGTTTAGGCAGCTAAATTAGGCAGCATGATTCTAGCTGTATGTCTTACTTAAATATGAATACATATTGGAAAATAATACAATCATACATTTATAAAAATTTACCACAATAAAAATATCCTCTTCGTAGCTGATGGTTTCTTGTTTTCAAGGTTATTGTTTAAGTCAGTTTTCATTGTTTTAGATAAATCATACATCTTTCACTTGGTTCTTTGCAAATCTGAATTATTTAGCCTGAATATGACATTCACATAAAGATACTTTTTTAAAATGTTGCAAAGCATCAAAAAAGTTTTCATATATGAAGTTTCATATATGAGCATCTTGCAAGTTTGATTTTATGAATAAAATGTCATGAAAATTAGTTTCAGATCATAATTGTATTCTGGCTGGTTTCACACAACTGAGGCATCTTGCAAAAATCAATGAGGTGCAGATGAGATGGTAACAGCAGCAGCTGGTGGAACTGATGGCCATCCATCTGTTGATACTGATGACCATTTTGCATCTCCAAGTATGAACAAAAATTCCAGTAGCCCTACTGAGGTGAATCAGTTTGGGAATGAAATCATTCATGGAGAGTGGTTTAAGATATCCAACTCAATACCCACTTATGGCCATGGTGGTGGTGATGTAGGAATAGGATATATGTTCTAATTGGAGTGGGAAGTGGAATAGGACTTAAGAACCTAGGAAAGTCTTAACTCTCCATAGTCATTTGAGCACGGTGAGCACTAGCCATAATGATATAATTTCTTACTTGCCTTTGTGCTCAGTAATATTTAGTGATATTGTATGAAGTAGAACCTCTAGTCTATACGAAACCTGGTAATTAGTCTTGTTACATCAGGGGAGGAAACAAGCCARTCTCTAGCTTCTGAGGTCACTGTCCTAATCACAGGGTTGTCTCATGAAAAACAAACACCATCTTCTTCATCTAGTGTGAGTTCTACCCAGGTGGGCACTGCCTGAGACTGCCTTGAATATATCACATGCTGTGGACAGGGTAGCTCTAAGCATCATCAAACGTTGTGCCTCTCAGCAGACTTTAGTATTGGAAAATCAGACCTCTACTCTGGTGCTGGTGCAGTTTGACTTAGTCATTCTGCTGCAAGTGTTGGACTCTGTAATATACAAAGATTCTTAGTTTGGACACAGGTATTGAATGCCTTAATAAATTAGCTCTAAGTGAATTTTTCATGATAATAAGGACTRTGATAGTCTTGAATTACTCTCATTTTTCCTGCTTTATTTCTTGAGTAGTGAAGAGGAAACGAAGACAATTGTTAATGATAATGATGAAGATGATGATGATGATCCAGGAATTTTCCATTATGATTTTTTTTGTAGAATATGAAAAGAAAAAGTATGATAAGTGAAATTTAGAAATAAAATATAAGGATGACAGTAAATCCTGAAAAGACGTGGTATAGAAGGTATATTAAGGCTAGAAAATAATTATCTTTGATAGGCCTTCTTTTAATCTTCAGAAAAAAAGTGAATGAGAAAAGGAAGTTAAAGGATAAAACTATTGAATATTTTCAAATTTCTGTAAGCCTGACATGTAAACTTTTTATGTGTTCTATGGATGAAAAATGTTATCAAACTGATTTTCCTGACCTGTCTCTCTTCCCAGTTCAGCAAGTCTTGTGAAGAATTGCAAATTTATACAGTAATTTTGTCCAGAAGAGACACTTGTCTTTGCCCTATTAAGCTTTGAGTATCTCCAAGGATGGAGATTCCACAGAATGGTTAAGGTTGGAAGGGACTTCTCAAGGTCATCTAGCCCAACCCCCTGCTCCAGCAAGGACACCTATAGCACATGGCACAGGGTTGCATACACGCGAGTGGATTTAACTACCACCCAAAATAACCTGTTCCAATATTTGATCACCTTGTAGTAAAAAACYCTCTACTATCTAATCGCAATTTCCCTTTTTCCATCTTGTGGCCATTTTCCCTCAACCTTTCCCTGTGTGTCCCTGAGAAGAGTCCAGGTCTGTTTATACATTCCCATTAAGTGGTTAAAATGAATRGCCTGAATTTGAAACATTTTTCAGTGTTATATTTGAATAGGCATTTGTCATTGCCCTTGGTTAACTTCTCTGGGATTTGACGCAGGTATAACATTTCATCAGATTATTCCTTTACTCTGTTACTGCTGTCATACCTGTAAGTGGCATTGGCAGCCCCTTTCAGGCAAGAAATGATCATGCAAGAAATTCAGGCCTTACTTTTTGCCCCATTTCTTCTCGGGGAGGGGTGAGGAAAGGCAATTCCCACCTCTGTGCTTTCCAAGTGGTGATGGACTGCTGTCTTCAGCTGTAAGGGAAAAAAAAAAGGTGCAAAGAGGTTGAAAGCTATCTGGAAGAAGACAGCATGATGAATAGAAGGCAAGACAGTTTCAAAGCTAGAGGATTGGGTGCTGGGTGCTCACATGGSTGGCTTGTTCGACAGAGAGATTCAGACTGAGCACCTCTGCGATGATCCAAGCGGACATGGGAATTGCAAATCTTGGGTCAACACCCTAGTTTTGAGACCAAGAGTAGTTCAGAATTATTGCTTGCAGGGTTTCTAGTAATGGCTGTGGTGGTGTCCAAGCTCACTAAGCGGTAGCACTGTTAAAACATAGTGATTGGCTCTATTTCTTTTTTTAAATAAACTCCTTACTTCAGAAACTTTGTAAAAAGGGTGCAGAGTGGTGAGGATCAAATAGCAAACCAAGGGGCTTTTCATTTGATCCCCACAGAGGGAAAGTAAGGACAGCTTAATGGACTGTGGCGCTTAGGCAAATATCTTGTGCATGTCTAAAATTTACTAAATTTGAACTAAAATTTACTAGCTTTTATGGGCTGAAAATTGTAACCTTTACATTTATGCTGACATTTGTCCTTTGTCTATAAATACAAACTATTAACTTTATTTACATTTATCAAATCCATTTGCATTTATTTTTTTTTAATGAGCCTATAAAGTTATGTCAGAAGTTTGCAAATACATAAGACTAGTGGTCCATCTCTAGTAATAGCTTTGAATAATTGGGACAAATTAGATCAGCTTTGTTTGCACCTTCAAGAAACCATACTGGCTGTTCTTAGGCTTGCTTTTCAAGTATTTCCTTTTGATCTAAGTGTTCTTCAATTCATGTCAATTAATGTCAAAGTGACTGTTTTCTATTTTCCCACCATTTCTTAAACCCTTTTAAACTAATGGTCAGTGGACTGTAATATCTTCTCTGCCCATGTCTGTTCAGGTCTGTGCATTTTTTTTTTTGGTGTAGACAGAATTGAAGCATAACAGATATTTATCTGTTTCCTCGGGCAATGGAAAAGCAAATAATATCCAGCATTTTTGGAATGGCCAAAAGAAAGCTGTTACCAGATAGAAACAAGATTTCTTTTTTTCTTGAGAAATCAAAGAACAGACTAATCTCCAAGCTAGTAAAGTTATGCCTTGGAAAATTCATTTTTCTTTTCTGTGGCATGGCATGGCAAGCACACAACAATAAAAACACAAACAAAAACACAAAAAAAAAAAAAAAAAAAAAAAAAAAAAAAAAAAACCCAGGATCAAAAGACAACATCTTGAAAACAAATATCCCAGAAATACTTAACTAATTCTTACTGGTAGTTTGTATTGCTAACAAAAAAAAAAAAGGAACATTTTTCTTTTAATTTCCCTGTCTTTGTTAATAAACCAAAGTGATGATCCTGGCTAGAACTGAGTGCAGAAGTTCAGAGGCCATGAACAATAATCTTTAGTAGTTGTCCTTTATTTTGATCCTTGCTTCATATTTCCAGAAGAGGAGAGCCTTTTGCCTGGAATTCTGGATTTTTTTTTTCTAACTTAATTTCCTGTTGCACGAGAGTTTGTTTTTTGCATGTTTGCATGTCTAATGAAACAGGGGAGGAAAGAACTCTTCTGTAGGTGGAGAAAGATGCTTTTGGTATAGGTGGTTGAAGTCAGACCTAGCAGCAAATTATAAAGCTGCCAAAAAACTGAAAAATAGACCTATTTCCTCACACAACTTTCAGTTCCTCTGTGTGACTCATTATCTTGAGGCAAAGAGCCTGGGGAGTGTATGGTGGTTTAAAACCCCCCAGCATTTTCACTATTACCAGACTATACAGAATCATAAAAAAGAACACTAGCAACAAGATCCTGCAGGGACTCCTTGAAGGAAGTGAAGTGAGGGATGAGCTTTCTCATTGAAGGGGTCCTGTAAGGAGGAGATGGCAAGGGAATAAGAAGGCAGATGTTAAAGGAGGCATCTCTGGATCTTTAACAACTTTTCTGAGSCCGTGTTCATTGTTGCTGGATGGCTGCAGAGCTCCTTGCTGCAGCTGGTAGCAGCTGCTGGCAAGCACCGGATATTGGACTAGTGGGATAACTGCTCTGATGCTCATTCCCAAATTCCTGTGGTATGTACAGGAAGACATAAAAGAACAGATTTGCAAAACTCCTGCTGACTTTAACTGAGGGGGCAGGGTTTTACAGGGCTGCTTTATTGCCAAMCTGCAAATAATCATGTTGAGGGAAATTGCTTTTATTCAGAATGCATTGGAACAGTTCCTGCCCCAACTCTACCAAACGGCATCTTCAGCCAGGTGCAACGTTTCGCTCCCAAAGCAGGAAGGATCAGTGGAGGTAGCACAGGCAGCCCTGGGGACAAGAAGAGGACATAACATTTGCTCGTTCATTTTGCCCTGCTCATTCTGTAGCCTATTTCTACTGCACAAAGATTTTTAAAATCAGGAAGATTTCAGTCAGATGTGCATACTCTGAAAGAAAAATGAATTGCAAGTATCCCCTAGCCTATTATATATATATATAAAAAACAGCCGTGGATCCAGTTTCCTAAAATGATATCTCAAAAGCCCTGTTCCTTTTCTGATACTGCTTCAATTACAATAATTCTCAGGGCTGTAAGTAGTCGATGGATCAAATATAGTAATTTCCTGAACCCTCAATTCTAATTAAAATTCTGCAGGTTGAAAACATAAAATACAAGTCAAAGTCATAATCCAAGGTCATTTTTATGCTGCATAAAGTGACTTATTTGAAATGTCATACTGATTAGGAATATCGAGCAGAGAACACACGCTCCTTCCCTGTGCTTATGATTGTGTGATCTATTAGTTTTAAGGATAACTTTCTGTCTTTGTCAAACATACCTAATCAAATGAGTGAAAAGACATTTCGAAGTCTGAGCAGGAGCCTGAATAACACAGAGAAATCCTCATCACAGTGCATTCCTTAAAAAAAAAAAAAAAAAAAAAAATCCTTATTTGTGAATAATGTGAAATAATTGTAACATTAATAAAATATACTGTTTTCTATAGGGCATGTGTTTAATGAGCATAGTGCCTTGAACTCTCCTGATTAGAGGGCCAGTAAGATGAAATTCAAAAATCTCTGTGCATAGTAGGGAGCTGAACACAGGACTCCTAGTCGTGTGACTCTAATGAGATGTGATGTGGGAGTACATGTGAAGCTCCTGGGAGTTATCTATAAATAAAATGTATGTTAAAATTACACCAAGACCCTTACAATTAAGGGTGAGCACTGAATAATGAGGGCCTCTAGAACTGAAAAGCTTTAGAGACTGTTTTTGACAAAATGCTGTGTCGTGTATAGTGAATTTATCCTTGAATGAATGCTGTTCCAAAATGTAAATGAGAACACATTGACACAATGAGAAATGTACAGCTATTTTGGTATGGTCATAGCATGGCAATAATAAAGCTTCCTTAGATGTAACTTATTGCTTTCCAGATCTCATTGGCTCTAAAACAGTAGGTTTTGGATGAAGGTTTCTAGCCCAGTCCTCAGTGTGCTGGACATATTTTGTAGGAGGGCTGGCAAATTTCATTATATATGTCTTAGAGAGTTGTGGAGTTCTTTTATTTTATTTGTTTGCTTGTTTTTCATTTAGCAATTTCTCAGAGACTAAAGTGCTAGAAGTTTTTTAAAGCTTCAGTTTGCAATTTATTAACATAATGATTGCTTTCGCATTACAGTTTCATCACTGTGCTGGCACTTGCCATCAAGTTTGTGATCAAGACAACTGAGGAAGTTATGCTAGGAAGAAAGAGAAGTGTGTTCTTAACTTGAGATGACTATGATAAGTCCTTGTAAATCAATAGTGAAGATAAGGCAGGTTGAGTTTTCCAAATAGGGTAACAGTTCAAGTAAGCTCCAGGCTTTTTATAATAAAAAGTCTCTAGGTTTCACTGCTTCTTGATCAAGACAACCTTGACAGCTCCCATGTTTTTCTTTTTTTTTTTGAAACCAGCATGTTTTTCAACTCACAGAGGGGATAATTATAGGGCATTCTTACTTCTCCATTTCTGCTCTTTCCTTGTTATAGGCCCCCTTGGTTCAACAAGTTTGCTCGTTGTTAAGATAAAGGCATTTGTCTTGTGTCAAGAAATATCTGGCTTTGCAATCTTATTTAAAGAAATGTGCTTCTCTCTCCTACAGGATATAAATCTTTTTGATGCTGTCATGCCTTTCCTCTCTTCACTGAACTCCTTGCTCTTTGGGCCAACTTTGACAAGGTATTTGAATTGGTATGTAAAGAAAAAAAAAAGGCTCCGAGCTACTATAGCCATTTTTTTTTCAATTTTCAATGGATTTTAGAAGTTTCATTSCCTTGATCTGCTGCAAATCTCAAACTTTACACATCTCTCTTGCTGGGGTAGTGTTTGTACTAAGTTAGCAGTGAAGGCACTAGGCTCTGTGCATTGCAGTTTTCATCTCCAGCTTTCCGTATTACCAGTGAGCCAATGCTTTTCTACATCTGCAATGCTTTTCTGTGTAGTCCCAAGAAGCTGCCTGTGTTTCTTCTGTACTGTGCCTGGAGCTGCCTGTGCTTTTCCACTAACTGTGGACTGGACTAGCTGTGACTGARAAATGCACATGCCAACTGGAACTTGATTTCCTTGTGCGTGCTTTTGAAGGGTACATGTCAGACAGCACTATATTTTAGACCAAACTCCTCCTTGTGGGAGTAGCAATGTCTACAAATACTTTTCACTTTGTTCTTCCAGATTCCCTTTCCAGGCTGAATGGCTTCCTTTGTTCTACTTTGTACTTAAAACATGTTTTTCATTTTCTGATGAGAGTGTTGTTCCTCAGAGCAAGCAAAAGATTGAGAAGATAAGAAGTCCTACTACAAAACACATGTTCTGGCAATGTGTGTATTTTCCAGAACAATTTTTGACTCTAGAAGTATGTTTTTATGAGAAATGTTATAGGGATTTGCAGCTCTGAAGGCTTTCTCCATGCCAGCTGAAGATSTGGTGAGGTATTAAAGTGGATTGTTTGCCACTTCCACATCTTGTGGAGCTCCTCTTTCTAAGTCAATTCTCTGTACCCTTGTACAGCACAAAACTGATGATGCAGTCCTTAATGCTATGCATACAGGAGTGAAGATGAGCGAAAGGGCAGAAATGTATTTTCACTGTTTCTTCTATCTGGGAATGAGGAGTTCCCTATGAATCAACTCCTTGAAAACAAAAAAACAAACAAAAAAAATCAAAAAACTGTCCTTAAATATCAATACTTTCTGGGTTTTCATGCACAATAGGAAGATATTTATCCTTAGCACTTAGAGCACAGTGCTTTCTCAAAGCATTTGCATACACTTTATAAATAGTCTGAACAGGAAAACCAGACTGAAAGATTTCAGATAAATTATTCAGATGATGATAATTAAAAATAATTGGAGCTCTATTAATATGGTCCTGAAAAAATAACAAATGGAAAAGTACTAGGATGAGGTATGAAAAGAGAGATTTGAAAGGTTCAAATAAGCTAATTGCTTTTCATTCATTTTATTTTGCAGAACTTGATGATGTTTTAATATCTCTGTTTTATTAAGGAAAAAAAAAGACTGACAGTTTGTCATACTAGCTTTGCAATAACTTATTTATCCAGAAAATAATTTACTTATTTCACATTTGATTATTACATAGCAGATTATTAAATTCAAATCAAACAAAAAATATCTGAGACAAGAAAAATGCTAAAAATAAAAATATTATTTTTATTAGATTTGTTATCACATTAAAATGTGGATTATGTATTTTGCACCTGGATAGGTAAATTTCTATTGAAAGAAATTGGAAGCAAATTTTTGTTCCAAATCATTTTGTGAAAAATATGAAGTAGAAAAATTTCAGCCTTGACTTTAAGGTCAGTTCAGTGTGATGGTACAGTGTCTAGAATATATAAAACAATTAGTGAGGATGAACTAAACCCTGCAATAAGTGACCTCACTTTCTGTAGATGCAAGTGTGTTTCTTTCAGAACGACGTCGAGTAGACAGTTGCTTAGGATGTTGAATGTTCTGGAGAACAGCTGTGGCTAATGCTGTCCACGGATAAAGAGTATGGGCATGTCATTTGTCATGCCTTTCTCCTTCCTCATAGAATATCCTCACTTCCTCACTCTTCTCCTGAGGATGATCCTTCTCTGTTCCATTGTCATGTTATTAACCCCATTTTAATGGGCCCCATTTTTTCATTTAGCTCTGGGCTTAAGGGACATGTCTACAAGCCAGGGTTATAGATTTACAATGGAGACCGAGCAGGGTGAATAACTGTTTCTGTCTGAAAATTCACTATAATGTTTTTCTGAATAKTTAGAGCCCTGAGATGGGATGTATCTGCAAAACTGCTACACCACCTAGGATATGTACAAAGAGAGAGAAGACAGTTTTCTCAGGTGACACCAACCCACATCGGTTAATCAACAAAGTGAATGCTACTTTTGTATGTCCGTTTAGGGGAAGAAGTGATATTGCCATGCTCACTGCGTGTTATCTTCAACTAACACATTTCTTTCAGGCTCAAAGTGGTTCATGTTGTGCTGTCTTCGGTCGTCTTGCACCCATTCAGTCTTTTGTCTTTTAAGTTCAGATCTCATTCTGAAATATTCTGAAATATTCTCATTGGACATTGGTGAGAAGGAAGGATAAACACAAGTTATGTAGAAAACAAAAGCCAAAAAAAAAGTGACTTAATGTTCTGCATCAGTTGGTAGACATATATTTCTTTCAGGTATACTGAGACACTCAAGTATTCAGATATGTGAATGTGGTCACAGTCAGGAATAATCTTAAACTGACATGTTATTAATAGTATTTCAAGATTAAATATTTATTATATTTAATCCTTTAGACTGATGTGGATATGCTCTAAAAACAGAACCATAAAATGTCTTCAGCTCTTTCAACTGTCCACTTACTCATTCACAGCCATAGAAAATAGCACAGGAGCACAAAATATACCACTATGTTCTCATCTGAGACTTCCAGTTTGTTGCTGCAAATGGGTCTGCAGTGTTTCCTGCTATGAACTGGGCAGGCTTCATGCAGGCCATAGTGAAGGTTGACCTTTGAAAGGAAGAAGTGAACATTAATTAGATCAGTCTCTTGTATTAGAAGCACATATCCATTTCCTACATGCTGTAGGACACCAGCTTTGATTCACAGAGAGGACATGGTGTTTGGAATGAGCTCTGGGCAATTCAGAGCATCGCAGGTCTAAAGCAGTGCTAAAGAAAAGCTACCAGGGAGCTAATAAATAACTACTCCTTTGTGAAAGTATCTCAAAGTGCCTCAGAATAACAGGAGATCAGAATGAGTGAAGACCAAGGAACAGGAACGATGTCTGACTATTGCTTCCCTGTGCTCTGACAGAAGATAAATCGAGTCACCAGTTAGAGGCCTATGTGAAGGGAGGTGACAGGCTAGGGCACTTTTTTATCTTGTTTTTTATTTTTGTTAGGGTTGTTGTTTGCAGCCAGTTTTATGGTATGTTCGTGTTTTACGTTCACCCTAGCAGTTCCCTTTCCTCACTCTTCTCTCTCARATTTCTGTTTTGGTTTTCAATCACTTTTCTCACTGCATTCTCAACTTCTTCCACCCATACCCACAGACAAAACTAAATTGTCTTTTCTCCTTTTTTAGCACCTGACTATTTGGCTAAGCAGCATTCACTGAGTTTCTTTTTGAAGTTGAACATTAACTTACAAAGTAAAATCGGGAACCAATTTCAATGCTTCTTTACTAAACTTCTTAATTCAAAGGTAAAATTTAATCAGAGTAGCTCACTGTCAGAAGCCAATGCCACAGGCAGAAAGAAGGGTAAATGTGATCTAARGTTTCTCTACCATGGCTTTTCAACAGACTGAACATCAAAGGACCATCACTATTCATTCCCAGAGCTATGCAGAAGGCTGGATTGCTTGAGCAGATTTATTCTTATTTGAAGATCTGGCTGTTAGGATTAAGGTATCAAGTATGATTAAATGTTTCAGCATTCCAGATGCTGATGCAATGTGGCGGCCAAAGGAGAGTAAATGGGAGTAAAGGCTTTTGTTGTTGTCTTCTTTTTGTGTAGCTTAGTTTCAAAATCAAGATATATAGTTTTGCCCCATTTCCCTCCCCCGTCCTCAATTATCTCTACCTACGCTTCCCCTACAGCTTCAGATTCCCTTTCAGCAACCTGTCTTAAAGACTAACACAAACTAAGTTGGTGTTCTAGATTACACTTTTATGTATTTACTTGTGTTTATGTATTTATTTTCAATATTCAAATTTAGAAAGATTTGAACAGAGCTAATGACCTGGAAAGGATAAAGACAGAGACTGATTAAGAGAAGAGCAGGATTTTTTTTTCTCTCTCATTCACCTCTTGCTATTTCTGCAGTYCTCACTGCTGCTGTATATCTGGGTGCCTGGTCAGAGCTGGTCCTGCACATAGAGTTTGGCCCCAAAGGCAGAGGTAGCTTCTTGCCTTGTTATCCATCTTGATGTATTTGCTAAGTGAAATTTGAAAGCACCCATTTTTGCCCTGCTTTTCTCTCACTTTTTATGAACTGCAGCTCCACACATCTTTGAAACCTGGTTACAGAGTGAAGGAGAAAATTCAAAGCAAAATCAGACTTTTATAAAAACATCAAATTTCTTCAAGTAAGCATAGTAAAACAGGATATAACCTTATACTTACAGTACTTTGACTTTTCAAAAATTAACAAAGCAAACTATATATGAAGCTACAATCTAGCCAAATTCAACCTTAGATTGATAGCACCTTGGTCATCTTGAAACAATTTTAGTGAATAATCACACAATTTGATTCATAAAATACACTTTTACAATATTACTTCAGTTCATGCTTTGAAAGGTGAAAGGTGTCAGTAAACAACAACTGTTTACTGACTAAATACGTATTTGACAGGTCCAAGTGAAGTTTTGGAGTAAATCCTGACAAAGTTCAGACATCTGGCATGACTGTGTTTACTGAACTGTAACTATGCATGGAAGACTAAACTCAGCTGATTTTAAAGTTGCGAYTGTGTTCAGTAATCCTTTTCATATCTGGAGTACTGCGTCCAGTTCTGGGCTCCCCAGGACAAGAGGGATGTGGAGCTGCTGGAGAGAGTCCAGCGCAGGGCTACCAGGATGATCAGAGGCCTGGAACATCTACCATATGAACAAAGGCTGAGAGAGCTGGGCCTGTTCAGCCTGGAGAAGAGGAGGCTGAGGGGGGACCTGATCAGCGTGTACCTCAAGGGAGCCAGTGAGGAGGAGGGGGGCGTCCTCTTTTCAGTGGTGGACAGTGATAGGACTAGAGGAAATGGCTTCAAACTGAAGCRTCGGAAGTTCCACATGCTTAAGGAAGCATTTCTTCACTGTGCGGGTGACAGAGCACTGGAACAGGCTGCCCAGAGAGGTTGTGGAGTCTCCTTCTTTGGAGATCTTTAAAAGCCGCTTGGATGCAGCCCTGTGCCACGTGCTCTAGGTGACCCTGTGTGAGCAGGGGGGTTGGACTCGATGACCTCTGAGGTCCCTTCCAACCTTCGACATTCTATGATTCTATGATTCTATATATCTTTACCCAATGCTAGTTTGGGTCTAGCTTTTCCAAAATCATGGCTCTTTTTTGGGGCAGACCATTTTACATGATTTAATCTTTTCATTTTTCATTTCTATCTATGTCCTTGAATCATCAAGCTGCTTATACGTTCAGAGCCAAGGCCAGAGTGTCCAAGCCTAGATACCATCTGTGGGGGCACTTAAGGAACTTTAGTTTTGTGGTCAGGCACATAGAAGGCATTTCCAGTAGCATTAGGTCAGTATAAGGTTGATTTTGTCCTCTTAGATCAAATGATCAGCATGCATCTGTACAAAACTCAATTGGATGGAGCCATCAGAGCAAATTTYGGTAGCTCAGGCTTATGGATATGCAGAGAAGGTGTGTCCTAGTGCTTGTATAATCTTTTTGTAATATATGGATTTACTAACTTTCTTCATTAGAACTTCTCATTCCTTCATTAGAATTTAGTGTCTCTTGGGTGGTTAAATTTATTAATAATGATAATTGATAATTACAGAATCACAGAATCACAGAATGGTTAAAGTCAGCAGGGACCTCTAGAAATCATCTAGTCCAACCTTCCTGCTCAAGCAGGGACACCTAGAGCACGTGGCACAGGGTGGAATCCAGGTGAGTTTGGAAGACCTCCAGAGAAGGAGACTCCACAGCCTTCCTGGGCAGCCTGTTCCAAGGCTCTGTCACCCTCACAGTGAAGAAGTTCCTCCTCACATGCAGATAGAACTTCATCTGTTTTAACTTACACCCATTGCCCCTTGTCCTGTCACTGGCCACCACTGAGAAGAGCTTGACCCCTTCCTCCCTACATTCTCCCTTCATGTACTTATCCATGTTAATCATATCCCCTCTCAGCGTTCTCTTCTCAGATCTAAACAGGCCCAACTCACTCAGTCTCTCCTCATGCGAGAGATGTTCCATTCCCTTAATCATCTTAGTTGCTCCCCACTGGACCCTCTCTAGGAGCTCCACGTCCCTCTTATACTGGGGAGCCCAGAATTGCACACAGTACTCCAGGTCCGGGCCTCACCAGAGCTGAGGAGAGGGGCACAATCATGTCCCTTGACCTGCTGGCAACACTCCTCCTGATGCAGGCCAGGATGCCATTGGCCTTCTTGGCCACGAGGGCACACTGCTGACTCATGGTTAACTTGGTGTCAACCAAGACTCCCAGGTCCCTCTCCGTGGAGCTGCTTTCCAGCAGGTCGACCCCTAATCTGTCCTGGTGCCTGGGGTTATTCCTCCCCAGGTGCAGGACCCTGCACTTGTCCTTGTTGAACCTCRTGAGGTTCCTCTCTGCCCAACTCTCCAGCCTGTCCAGGTTCCTCTGGATGGCAGCACAGCCTTCTGGAGTGTCGGCCACTCCATCCAGCTTGGTGTCGTCCACAAACTTGCTCAGGGTGCACTCTGTGCCCTCGTCCAGGTCATTGATGAGCAGGTTGAACAGCACCAGGCCCAGTACTGACCCCTGGGGGACACCACTGGCCACAGGCCTCCAACTGGTCTYAGCCCCATTTATTACCACTCTCTGAGCTCTGCCATTCTTTTTTTTTGCCTGAAAGCAGTGAAGCACATTTCCTAAGGATTACACCAGGACTATCCAATCAGCTTCATAGTCATGTAGCAGCCGGACAGCTGCCTTCGTTTTTGGTGCGGTGAGGGAACAAGCGCACTGCCGTCCTTGAAGTTGGTTATCTTCTAACAAGGCATCCTGTTTGCTGATAGACACTGCACTGCCATCTTTGAAGGGGGCCTCCACATCTCCCCCTTTTTTGTTTAACTATTATATTGCTACAGCTGCTCTTAGTTGATCAGCCTTAATTTGGTTAAATGATCAAACAATCATTGAATACATCATAAGAACCAAAGAAGATTCAATGACAATAAACAAAGTACAGTTAGTACAATAATTAGAGACTACAACTTGCATTAACATAGCTAAGCAAAAGATTGTTTAGTTTGCTGTCCACTTCCATGGTTTCCTGATTATCCGTCCTTGTTTGCTGGACCATGGCCTACGCAGGGTTAATAGACTAGCTGCTTCAGCATCTTCTCCCATATGTCATACTGGCAATACTTGCTTCAGAGCGCATTTAACAATGTATTGCATTAACTTACAAGCATGGAACATAAGGGCCCAGATCTGAGACGAGTCCTGCAATCAAAGAGCAGGGGCTAGAAGGTCATGGTAGATGTTCACGAGCCCATACATGCACCATCCACGCTCTCATGGAGCCTATCCCATGTAGCCACGTCTCCAGTTTATCTTTACTCATCTAATTACGCTAAAGGTCATCCACTAGCCAATCAAGATGAACCTTGTGATTTTCTGCTTCTTAGTTGCCAGTTGCCCTTTAGGGATTTTCCACTGGCTTATACCCATACCTCCTTTTTTCTTTTAACCACAATGAGACTCCTTTTTTCCATAGAGCATTGGCTTTCCATGGGTTAGGCTCTTTCAGTTCCATAATTTCCACTTTTATGTCCCTCGTCGAATCCTCTTCCTTTTCTGGTTCCTTATTTTGAAGCTTCACCGGATAGACTTCTTTCTAAGTCCCTCTATAGCGTGGACAAGCAGTCCTTCAATGATCTGCATCAAGCRTGGAAACATTATCAAAGCTCCTCCAAGGCATCAGGTTCTTTGAGTTGAGAATCAATTCCGCAGTTCCGATCATCATTATCCCCACCACTGCAATTACGGCTAATAGCTGGGCGCGCCCACCTCGTGGCGACCCACCGTGGGCCATCTCCTGTGGAAACACAAGCATACCCTTGACCCCACGTTATTAAAAGTACAGGTCTGCCCCATTGGTGTGACTCAGGGTCTCGGAATTCAACCAAGGTGTAATTAGCTTTTCCTGAGTGATAACACTGAACTGTCTTTGCAGTGGGTGCGCGATCTGTTTCTGGATTTATAAAGCTAGGTACAGACAGGGTCTTTTGTAACTGTTCCTCAGGGGAGTATCCCTTGCTCCCCCTTTTTGCTTTTGTAGCATGGTTTTCAGGGTGCCATGGGCAATCATAGAATCATAGAATCATAGAATGCTTAAGGTTGGAAGGGACCTCGGATGTTATCTAGTCCAATGCCCCTGCTCACACAGAGTCACCTAGAGCATGTGGCACAGGGCTGTATCCAAGCAGGTTTTAAAGATCTCCAAAGAAGGAGACAACCTCTCTGGGCAGCCTGTTCCAGAGCTCTGTCACCCTCACTGTCAAGAAGTGTTTTCTTAAGTTCTTGTGGAACTTTTGGTGCCTCAGCTTGTGGCTGTTTCCTCTAGTCCTATCGCTGTCCACCACTGAAAAGAGGCCAGCCACCTCCTCCTCACTGTCCCYCTTGAGGTATTTATAGACACTGATCAGGTCCCCCCTCAGCTTTCTCTTCTCCAGGCTGAACAGGCCCAGCTCTCTCAGCCTTTGCTCATAGGGCAGATGCTCCAGGCCCCTGATCATCCTCGTAGCCCTGCGCTGGAGAGCCCTTCTCTCCAGAAGCTCCACATCCCTCTTGTACTGGAGAGCCCAGAACTGGACACAGTACTCCAGGTGTGGCCTCACCAGGGCTGGGTATAGGGGAACRATCACCTCCCTCGACCTGCTGGAGACACTCTTCTTAATGCATCCCAGGATYCCACTGGCCTTCTTGGCCACGAGGGAACATTGCTGCCTCATGATCATCTTGTCATCCACCATGACGCCGAGGTCCCTCTCTGCGGGGCTGCTCTCCAGCAGGTCCACCCCTAATCTGTACTGGTGCCCGGGGTTATTCCTCCCCAAGTGCAGGACCCTGCCCTTGCCCTTGTTGAAATTCATGAGATTTCTAACTGCCCAGTCCTCCAGTCTGTCCAGGTCCCTCTGGATGGCAGCACAGCCCTCAAGGCTATCAGCTACTCCTCCCAGTTTGGTATCATCAGAAAACTTGCTGAGGGAGCACTCCATCYGTTTATCCAGGTCATTAATGAATAAGTTAAACRGGACCAGATCGAGGACTGACCCCTGGGGGACACCRCTAACTACAGGCCTCCAACTGGACTCTGCGCCACTGACTACCACTCTCTGCACCCTGCCATCGAGGCAATTCCTAATCCACCTCCCCGTCCACTCATCTATCCCACACCTTCGGAGCTTGCCCAGGAGGATGCTGTGAGGGACAGTGTCAAAAGCCTTGCTGAATTCCAGATAGATGACATCCACTGCTCTGCCCTCATCTATCCAGCCAGTCATTCCATCATAGAAGGCAATCAGGTTAGTCAAGCATGATTTCCCCTTGGTGAATCCATGCTGGCTACTCCTGAGCACCTTCTTCTGCTCCATGTGTCTASAGAGAGCATCCAGGATGAGCTGCTCCATCACTTTCCTGGGGATGGAGGTGAGGCTCACCGGCCTGTAGTTACTCGGGTCCTCCTTCTTGCCTTTTTTGAAGACTGGAGTGATGTTGGCTTTCTTCCAGTCCTCCGGCACCTCCTCCGTTCTCCAGGACCTTCGAAAGATGATGGYGAGCGGCTCGGCTAGGACATCTGCCAGTTCCCGCAACACTCTGGGGTGCATCCCATCAGGGCCCATGGATTTGTGGGTGTCGAGTCTCCCTAGATGCTCCCTGACCCACTCTTCCTCTACCTAGGGCAAGTCTTCCTCTCTCCAGCTCTGTACTTGTGTCCCTAGGGCCTAGAGGGCTGCCCCTGACAAACACAGAAGCAAAGGCGGCATCCAGCAGCTCTGCTTTGTCCGTGTTTTTGGCAACTAGGGTACCCACCCCGTTCACTAGCTGACCCACGTTCTCCCTGACTTTCCTTTTGTTGTTAATATATTTGAAGAAGTTTTTCTTGTTACTCTTAACATCCCGTGCCAGATTCAATTCCAAATGTGCCTTGGCTTTCCTTGTAGCATCCCTGCATTCCCTGACAACGTTCCTGTATTTATCCCAAGGGGCCTGTCCTTTCTTCCACATTCTATAYATTCCTTTTTTCTGCTGGAGTTTTGCCAGGAGCTCCCTGCTCATCCACGCAGGTCTCCTGCCCCCTCTGCCTGACTTCTTGCGCACAGGGACGCACTGTTGCTGGGCATGGAGGAGATACTGATTGAAAACTAACYRGCTCTCCTGGGCCCCTCTTCCTTCTAGAGCCCTAGCCCATGGGATCTTTCCAAGCAGGTCTCTGAAGAGGCTAAAGTTGGCCCTCCTGAAGTCCAGCATGGCAAGGCTACTTACTGCCCTGCCTCCTCCTCGTTGGATCCTGAGTTCCACCAGCTCGTGATCACTGCAGCCAAGGCTGCCCGCCACCCTCACCTCTCCAACAAGTCCCTCTCTGTTTGTTAGTACAAGGTCCAGTAGCCCACCTCTCCTCGTCGGCTCCTCCACAACCTGCGTCAAAAAGTTGTCATTGACGCATTGTAGAAATTTCCAGGACCGTTTGTGCCTCGCTGTGCTGTCTCTCCAGCTGATGTCAGGGAAGTTAAAGTCCCCCATGAGAACCAGGGCCTGTGACTGTGAGGCAACTTCCAGCTGCCTGTAGAAGGCCTCATCAACCTCCTCCTCCTAGTCAGGTGGCCTGTAGCAGACACCCAYCACAGTGTCTCCCACGTTGGCCTGCCCTTTAACCCTTACCCACAAGCTCTCCACCCKCTCATCATCCACTCCCAGGCTGAGCTCCATGCATTCCAGTTGCTCTCTCACATACAGAGCAACTCCACCACCTYGCCTTCCCAGCCTGTCCTTCCTAAAGAGCACATAGCCCTCCATGACAGCGCTCCAGTCGTTASAGCTATCCCACCACGTTTCTGTGATTCCTATGAGATCATGGTGCTGGGACTGCACACAGATCTCCAGCTCATCTTGCTTATTCCCCATGCTTCGTGCATTGGTGTATAGGCATTTCAGAGAGGGCCTGAACTTTTCCCAGGTGGCGTGAAAGAGGACCCTCTATAATCATGTCCAAGCCGTACTTCCCCATCACGATATGCCCGTTGGATATCCGTTGTGTGGGTTGTGTGGGATTGATTGCCCAGTCTGCGTGACACTCCCCTTCCCTCTTCTTGCTTAGTTTAAAGCTCTTCTAACGAGATTGGCCAGTCTTTTTGCAAACACACGSCTGCCCTTCTTGTTGAGGTGGAGCCCATCGCACTCCACTAGCTGGTGGTCATCAAACAGAGTCCTGTGGTCGTAGAAGCTGAAACTCTGTTGCCAACACCAGCAGCACAGCCAGTTGTTGACCTCAAATATCCATTTTCTCCTTCTTGAATCCRTTCCCCTCATTGGAAGGAGGGMGGAGAACACTACCTGGGCTCCCATCTCTTTTACAGCCACCCCTAGGGCTCTGTAATCTTTCTTGATTTTGGAGAGTTTCCCCATGGCATCATTAGCACCCACGTGAAACAGCAGCAGGGAATAATAGTCGGTGCTTCAGACCATCTGAGGGAGCCCCTCTGTAACATCCCTTATTCGAGCCCCTGGTAAGCAGCAGACCTCCCTGGATAAGGGGTCGGGTCTGCAGATGGGCACCTCCGTGCCCTGCAGCAGGGAGTCACCTATAAGAATCACCGGCCGCTTCTTCAGGGTGCTCCTTTTCTCCTTAGGGGGAGCAGCCTCCGGGCCTGGAGCTGACTGCCTCTCTTCACATAGCCCTCTAGATGGGCCTTGGTTCATGTCTTCATCTGGCTGCTCCCCAAGTTCCAGGGCCTCATACCTGTTGGGTATCTCAGCCTCAACAATGGCTTGGCCTGTAGGGGAGTCGGGGATCGTGGTGTAGTGTTTTATATCCCACTGTTTAAAAAATGCTGTGATTGAATGAGACATATATCTGCTTTATACTCCGTGCGTGTTATCTGTTTTAACCTGGGCAGGTACCCCTAGCATGGCAGTTTCAATCATTCCATGTAGTAACAGCATTAAACACGAAATACAATCTATGATATAAGAATAAGAGTTCTAGTAACAGCCTCCTTCTGCCTTGTGGTGGATTCATTTTCGAGGTGTTTGGTGGCCTTGGCAGATTGATTCCAAGCATGTAAAGAGGTGGTTGGAAGAGACGGCCGCACTGAGTGAGGTATGATTCTGTCTGGTCACAGCAGCCAAGGTGACCCACACATTCTCCTTGAGTTGTAAACTATCTAGGTTGGTGCTCGGCAGGATAGCGAGATCAGTCATCGCCCTCGATGGATGCGGGGTGGCTGACAGGCTCCAAGCTTGCGGGCGTCCCTGCAGAGGCAAYGTAGGTCTCGGTTGGAGTCTCTCCCCATCTCAGATCCACGATTATTTTTTATATCTGGCGTTTCCTGCCACGTAGGGCCAGTACATGTCAGGAGGCAATCAGAGGACCTTCCAACAGAGGACCAGGCAACGTTGTATGAGACCTGAAATGCATTATAAGGTAAGGAGCATGTAGATGATTCTAATAGGCTCTTTCTAATCGGTTAACCAGTCCTGCAACATATGCCGAGTCAGAAACAATATTAATCGCTTGTGAAAACATACGAAAACAGTGAACTAGTTCACAGGTTGGAAAGTTCCACAGGTTGGAAAGTGCCCGTAAACTCCAACGTCCCGCCGAACCCGCCTCGGGACCGCTCAGCTGCTGCCAGTGGGCTTGCCTTAAAGTAAGATAGCTGGGCAATATTTGCTCTGTGTGGGAAGGGGAGGAGGAGGAAGAGAGGGAGGGAAGGACCTTAACAGCTGCATTAACAATCTTGCTGCAGTTTCCACCTCTTCCCTGTGCCRGGGAGGAGGAGGAGGATGTGTTGCTAATTCGTGGCAGCGGGAGGCAGACAGAGGAGATGGTGAAGGAGCCGCCCCACCTGCTTCTGGCCTTGGGCTCCTGCCTCTTCCTCTGTGTTGTGCCTCCATTCCGTCAGGAGAATTATATATTGCATGGGAGTCGGTATCATTTTGGCAATTACAGCAGAACTTTGTCCCGCAGTGGTAGAGGGGGTGGTTGCTGGCATCACAACTTTCGAACATTTGGTTCACATGGGAGCTAATGCCTTCACAACAAACCACTGGCGTAATGTTGTGCTAATTTTCATCCCTTGTCGCAATACAGTCCACTGATATCGAGCCACTGGTTCTGATGCATTTACGCTCAAAAGTRAGAAAATGAATTTATCTGAGTCTCTAGGATTCAGCAGGATGGTATAGAAGCGATCCTTTAAATCGATAATCTTTATTTGCCAGTTCTTTGGYATCATCATTCGTGATAGTAATCYGGGTTGTAAGGTTCCATATCTTGCAATACTGTGTTAACTCTTCAGTGTTCATGGAGACAGTGCCGTTTGCCACTCCTTTTCTTTATTACAAATACGGGGGTGTTCCACGGGCTAGTCAATGGGCATATGTGTCATTGCTGCAATTGTTCTTTCACAAATTCCTTTAATCCTTGCAGCTTCTCCCCTGGGAGGGGCCAATGATTCACCCACCCAGGTTGATCTGTTAACCATGTGAGTGCAGGGGTTTGCTGCGCATCAGTGGCCCCAAGGGAAAATTCATTGAGGCTCCCCACTGGCCCATCAGGTATCATTAAAATGTATGGTTGAGGGTTGGCAGTTCTCCCCTCTGGGCTGGTCAAACGGACATGTTCTCTTATTCTTGGGGTTACTTGCCCCACAACCCCAGCAACTGCAATTGTCGCAACCTGCGTGGGCCGTGCAGGTGGCCAGTCCTTAGTGGCTGTAATGGTAACATCAGCTCCACTATCTAGCAGTCCCTTGAGAGTGCATCTGAYATCAGCTCCACTATTTAGTAGCCACTTGGTGAGTGCAGTTCGACCCTCTGGCCCTTGTACATGGGCTGCCCAAAGCGGTCGATCCCTTTTGATCTGCTTGACCCATAGTACTTGAGCCAGCATGTCACCTGGTCGAATCTTTTGTGACATTATCAGAGGAAAAACTTGAGCTTTGATCCCATTTCGGGGATTCTGGATCACCGTGGGAATTTCCAAAAGACCTGTTCCGGCCACCCCGGTGATCACAGCGGGCMCCCCCCCCACACACAMACTCCTAGGCCATTGCAATSTCACGTCCCTGGGATTCTTGATCACTTCTTTGGTGGAAGTAAGGGCCATTCCCAGCTCCATAACTCCACTTGAGTCCATAACTCTCCCACTGGTCTCTTTTTTTGTGTGCATTGCCATGCATTATTTGTGTCTGCACGCGAGCAGCCTTCACGCTCTGCCTGTGGTTTCCCAAAAGCGGTTTCCTGTGTCTGTATATTGTAGATGGACACTGATTTGCACAATGCCCCCCCTTTCAGGCACTCGGGACACATCCCTGGTGCTGTTGGCAGCTTACGGCTCCCTGGACATTCCCTTTTGAAATGCCCAAAATGGCCACAAGCAAAGCACGTTCCCTTTTCCTTATTTTTCCGATCAGCAGCCAGAGATGCAAATGCACTTGCAAGTATGGCTAACGGGTCTTCAGGTTCTATGTCAGCACATGCCTTAACCATGTCAGATATCGTGGGGGCTCCCCCTATTTGTTGCCTCAGCCCTTGCAGTATTATTTTGCATTGTTTGTTGGCATTTTTTTCAGCGAGCTGTTCAAATACAAGTTGTCTGGGACCCTCCCCGGTTACTTGCTTATCAACGGAAGCTTTTAATCTACCAAGGAATTTTACAAAAGGTTTCCATTTCTCTTGTTGTACCTTAGCAAATGGCTCCAGAACTTTGTTGTCTTTTTCATCGGGGACAACCTTTAAAGTTTTCAGAAAAATTTCCAGTGATTGTACTAAAACCTCAGGGATCATTTGTGCTTGCAGCGCTGGTTGCACAAACATCCCTTCCCCCGTAAGCATGTYGGCATTATCCCCATGCAGTCCTACATTCGGGTCTCCGAGGTTATCAATGGCTTTCAGATTAGCTAATTCTCTCRCTTCTCGGAATGCAACCACCTGTTGGACTGGCATCAGTACCAATCAAAACAGTAGTTTAAAATCATGTGGGATCCACCATYGATCTTCTGCGCATCCCCAAATTAATGCCTGCACATATGGTGCTTTTAAGCTGTAATCTATAACTGCCTTTTTTGTCTCCTTGATGATTTCATAATCTATGGGCACATGCGGTTCATGCTTATAATTCAGAGGTCGTTTTTTGCTGGGAACCGGTCCTAGCAATGCCATAAACYTCAGGTCTTTCCCATTTTCCAATTGCCATGGAAGCACTTCCTCAGGTCGTAAAGGCAATGACCCATATTTCCCAGGCATAGGGGGCAGGGGTGCAGTTGGTTCCACCAGACTGTTTCTGAAACCCACATATTTCTGTATAACCTCATATACTGTTCTCCATAACCGTAACATCGATAGCACAGTTAAATCTCCCCTTGTTGCCCAGTCCCATAACACAACCCCATAAGCATCCCATGCAGATGGATCATAAATCATTGTTTCGCTTAATGCATTACAGTTTTCTATACCCCAAAAAGCCTTAAAAGTCTTAGCAAATCACCTTCCTGAATTTCCCCCTTTTTCCCACTCTCTCTATTATATGCTGCATTACTTGCAGCACCTGTTCCTGCTCCTTTGTTATGGTTCCCCTCRTCGCTCTTGGCAGCGTGGCTCCCGGGGATACACCCCCCAGGGTTTCTAGAGCTTCTCCCGTGGCTCCTGTGGGTTCACTCACCCCCAGTTCCTAGAGCTTCTTGCGTGGCTCCCGTGGGTACCTCTCCCCACGTACTAGTGCTTCTTTTGTGCAGCTGCAAATTGATGTTTTCTTCCCGTCGTCCTGCCGAGSGTGCCCCGCCGTACGATCTCCCTCGATCGTCTATTCAAGTCCCTGCACAATCTCCCCCGATTGTTTATTCAAGTCCCTGTTCRGGCGCCTTTTGGGGTGGTGGCATTGAGGAGCAGGGGCTACCGGCTTGATGGTCCAATAGCGTTTATTTCGCAATCAGCAAGCGCCTATATACCTCACAACAGTGATTACAGGAGCCACACACATATGCTATATACCCATTCTGCCAATCATGGTTTGCCAGGTTCGCGTATCTGAGAGCACCATCCAATCCTTTCTAAGATTACCTATAAGGTCCCAGATAAAATACCTTTTTTGCCTAGAAGCAGTGAAACACAATTCCTAAGGATTACACCAGGACTATCCAATCAGCTTCATGGTCAYGTAGCAGCCGGACAGCTGCCTTTGTTTTTGGTCCGCTCGTGGAACAAGCGCACTGCCGTCCTTGAAGTTGGTTATCTACTAACAAGGCATCCTGTTTGCTGRTAGGCACTGCACTGCCATCCTTGAAAGGGGCCTCCACAGGCAAGAATCCTTTTTCTCCTTTAGTAGGAGCTTGGAGCTTCTCTGACACTAGTTTGCAGTACAAGTTCAGAAAACCTTGTTCTCTCACTCTCTTTTTTTTTTTTAATTCTCAGAAAAAATAATTATTACATTTCAGGATAGCATTTCCCAAGGAATCTATGAGAGGAAAAGTGAGAAAAGGGATGCTCCTAGATTATATATAAGTGCATGGAAGATGAATTTTATATGCTAGTATTTCTTTTGATCTTTGGGTCATTTGAATGATCTTTTTTGCATAGAAGAATGAAATATCTTCTAATGGATCGGTCTGTTAATAAAAGACAAACATTTATCTCCAGTATCTACTGTCTTAAAAAAAAAACAGAAATCATCAAAGACAAAAGACATCAAAGAAAATATATCTTTACTATGACACTCCAATTATAGCAGATTTTCTAATCTTTTTTTTTTTCTACAGAAAAGGTGTCAAAGTTTCAATCATAAGCTGTATGTGAAAAATACCTTCTTTTTCTCCTAACTTTAAAATTTCCCACTCTTTGGCATCCTGCAAAGTAGTCTCATTGAAGTGATAAATTATATTTTATTGCTTACTAGGCAACAATTGGACTTTTGCTGATCATTTGTAATGAAGCAAATCTTGGTAACTGTGGGTCTGTGCAAAACAGTGCAAGTAGTTTTATTATAAGGAAGTACTTTTATAAGTTACATAATGGAAACGGAAAAATGTTCTTTGTTGAAAAAATGTACAGGATTGGAAAGGGCAAGTCATTTTTTTTTTCTTTAATATGGGAAACAAAGCAATCTAGTAAATTCCCTGTGGAATTTTTTGTCAGGAAATGCAAACCACTAAATGTTACTGTAAGAACAAATTCTTCCTTGAGTCAGAGGAACCCATGTGGAGAGGGGAGACTTCCCTGATTATTGTTATTAGATGATGATATCTCTTCTCACCATTGCAATTAACACTTCCATCTAAAGCACTCTCAAGAYTGCAAGTTAATATTTTAGATAAAATGAACAATGTCCCAACACAAGTAATGCCAATGAGGCAATGCGGTCCTTGGGAGACATTTCAGGCCAGGAAAGGAAGAAATACAAATCTACAAAGTAATTAAGTTTCATTTTCCATACCGACCAACAATGGTGAACACAGGCTCAAGGTCTGGAGCCCTGGCCCACTGAGTCACCTAGCGTCAATGCTCAGGTAATATCACAGAGGTGGTATGGTACAGACCTCTGTGTGCAACACAGGAGGTTACAGACCTTTTCTGACACAAGTCACCAGCATCATCACTTTTCTTCCTTCATCTTTCAGATCTGAAGCTTTCGTTAGTACATTTTTGTTACTCCCTCCAGGATGTGCATAATCTATGTGTGCCTGACATTGCACAATTTCTATTGGCCAGAAAAAMCCCAGGATTTGGCAGTAGCCTTGTTGGGTTTCACCTTGGAGAAATGGACACCTAGGTGTGAGATTCTTGACAAACTATGTTAATTATCTGTATCAAGGATGTTATAAAAATGCATCTTTAGAAAAGAAGTAAACTTTAAAAGTCAGAAGCTTTGTGGAAGGCCAGAGCCCAAATGCCTTTTCATTTTTTTTTTCTGCTCTATTTTTAAATCTTTTTTTTTTCTGTCAGCCCCATAATGAACCATTTTCCTAAGCTACAGCCTCAGACCGCAAAAACAATGAAAAATGTTTTTGAGCTGTTGCACATGTCTGAATTTTATTTATGTATTTATACATTTGGTTGATTTCTTATATGTCAAAAGGGCTTTCRCTCTTTACTGGTCATGATCTCAGCAACCAAAATTCAGCTGAGAGAGGCTGTGCTGCTCAGATAGTGACTGTTGGTGCCGCATGATGTCAGGGACGATGGCTAAGGATTTAGATCAACTAAAACTTTTTTATCATGTGACTCTTTGAGGATCATAGTAGGATCATATGGTGAGTGATTTGCTCCCATAAACATAGTTTTGTTATCACTGGAACATCAGCATGAAGAAAATAGTTGAAAAGGGATGGAGGATGGGATTCCAGAGTCTTCACTTATTTTTGCTTTCCAAAAACTGTCTTAAACCTGGTCTATAATCTTAATCTCTTCTATTTCATCTTCYGTGCTTCTGCTGTCTCACATATTTGGAAGGAACTTGGTCTCTCCAAAGAACTCCTTCATCTTCTCTTGCGCAGTGGTTCATGTAAAAGGTTCTGGGCTCTACTGAAAGATAATGTATAGCTATATACTGTAAAATATGGTTACAAACTCTGCTGATTGCCCCTTTGCTGGGAGTCTGCAGATTTAAGTCCTCCCTTTCAGGTGGAACTTGCCCATATGTACTTTTGGAAGCAATGTGGCTAACAGAAGAAGACACATGCTTCTGAGTTGTCATCAGTGACAAACACAGTACACACTCCTCAGCTGCTCCTGCACTCAAGCACACCTGTGTTTTATGGCACATTCATTTCTTTTTACCTTGAATTTAAGTCTTGTTTGTTGCTAAGTAGAAGGCAGGAGTAAACTGGCATTAAACTGATTCTGAGTATCCAATTTGAAATGCTTGGGTCCTTCTATGGTAGTGGCTAGTGTCTGCGGCTCTGCAGAAGGATCTTGGAGCTTTCTCTTTACTGCTGCAGCAAGCTCCCTAGCCCAAAGTAAAGCAATTGCTTTTATAGCTCTGCTTCGCCTTTTGCTTAAATTGCTTTGAAGTTAATCTAATTTCATGGGCTTTTGCATTTGCCTGTTAATACAAAAAAAAAAAAAAAAAAAAAAAAAAAAAAAAAAAAAAAAAAAACTGTCGGAGTAGGTTTTCCAAAAAAACATCTTTGCGAAGTAAAAAATTGACAAGATTGTACAGCCCAAGCAAGCAGTGTTATAGGAGGTGGAATGGGGCACATGAAATCCTGGTGACATCTGTATATTAATTGCTTAATTAGATTGCTAAAAAAAAACCCCTTAGTAGTAGTAATAAGAGTCTTGTTGATAGAGTAGTCGAATATGCTCTGCTTACTGCATCTACATTTTGTTCAATGAGATCAAAAAGAAACATCAATCACTGTAAAATGGAGGGGATTTCACTGAACGTATTGTCCATGTTTCTGTGTTGTTCCTGGTGTCACAAAGCAGTGAGAGTCCAGCTTTCCTTCCATAGTGTTTCCTTCCACCCTCTTMAATATCCGCATGTTCTGGGAACTGACAGACTAAACAAGGCAAGCAGACATCACAAGGCAATCAGGGGAAAAATGGACACTCCAGTGTATGATACACTGCAAACAACTCACCCTCACTTGAGTGTGCTGCTTGCCCTTGATGTGGCAGCAGAGTCTGTTGGAGACTCGATCCATCCCAGGGCTTGACTTTCATTGGTGCCAAATGCTTCAGGCCTTGGACCTCCAGGGCAAATATTTTATTCTAGCTGAAAATGTAGGTCCAGGCTGTTCACCTGGGCTCCTTTAATGGCCATCTGATAGAGGGATCCTTCCAGAACATTACTCATCTTGTCTTAGAGAACTCTACCTGGAGATGCCCATCTCTTTCTATACACTACAAGGCAATCTTAGGTAGTTTGCTTAAACTAGTCTCATTCATTTTAGATAGATAACTGTTAGCAAGCTGATAGTGAAAGTTCCCACTCAGAAGGGAACATCCTCTCCACCTGGAAAAGTATTATCATCATCTCCATTTTGTAGATAGGAAGGTAAAGCAAAGAGATTAATATTTACTTACCTTGTGTCCTGTAGTCAATTTACAGCAGCAATAGGTAACCAACACACTTCAGTACCATGACCATTAAATAAGCTATTAGGTTCCTCCAGCATTTATACCTATGTAATTGTCATCATGACATGGCTGATTATGGGTTATATTTAAGACATTTCTAACTTCAGTGATCAATTTTGTAGCTCAGTTTTCAATACCCAATAAAAGCAGTATCTAATATGCAGCAAATGATCTCCAGATTGTTTCTATTTTTCCTACCAATATTTAAATATTTTTGAAAGATTGATAAATAATTTTGAAATTGGTCAAACTACATCTGACTACAGCATTTAGACATAATGATTTGGTGGTAAAGGATGTCATGTTTATGTCAGAATGATGCATGAGTCACACTATTTGCCACTTTAAATGAACACTTGTTATTTTTAGAATTTGGCTTATGAACCACCCACATTTCGGTTTGCTGCCCAAGGGTGAAAGAGTAGCTGTCGTCTTACTGACAGCACATACTGCAGCATATGTCCATCCGTGGACTCCTGCAAAGCTGGGTGAAAAAGGCAAATKCAAAGTGAAACTCTCTTTCTTCCTTTGCCTTTTTAAAGGTGAGGTGAATTGTTGTCACAGTTACTCTGTCTGTCCACCAAAACAGAGCCCAAATTAAGGTTATGAAAGGGATTGTCACTAAAAATGGCAATAATTTGTATTGYTAACCCTCAAAACATCAGCATTATCGAGAAAAAAAATGTCTATTTTTCACAGGTTTTAAAGAAAGTAGAATTTTCAATCTTTGGAAAGGAGTTCCATATATAAAGAATTCTGTGTTTTACATTGGGAAGCACCAAACTAATTTCTTTCACATCCTATTTTTCGTGCTGCTTGACTACTTTCAGATATTTCTGTCCATTTAGTTCTGTAGTCACTGTTCACCTAACTTTGCTGTTTTCCCTCAGATTGCAGGAGGGTTGGTGTTACACACTGCCAGTGTTTTCCATTCATTTTGGACTATAATGAAGAACTCGCTGTGAGCAAAATAAGCTAAGCTCCCTGAGAATTTCCTCATAGAAAATAAGGTTTGTTGCATCAAGTGGAATAGTTGAAAGATAATTCCCAATACCTACATTAGAGGTCCAGAACTTGGGGAGTAAACAACAGGRTGATGAGAATTTCCTGAAAAGAAGGAATGGCATAAGCATGACTAAATGTTTTAATAGAGAAACATACATAAATTTAGGAAAGTAAGAATAAAAAAATAGAAATGGAGAGAAGGGAATGAAGACGCCCCAATAGCAACAAAGCCTCATATCTGTCTYATTTGTCCTGGTGCAGAACCTAACCTAGCTATATGCTTAATTTCAATACTTCTGTTAAAACTAGAGAAGATGTTGGGCCTAAATCAGTGTTTTCAGATAAGTAGAGGTCTCAGTACTTCCTTGGAAGATGCCATAAATAAAAAATAATTTTTACTATCTACCTGATGTAGGAAAGTAGAAAAGTGAATTTGAGTATATTCAAACCTTGTGTTTCTGATGCTCAAATCACTTGTCTCGAGCTAGCTGTGCTCTCAGAGCAATACCTTTCAGGCAAGATTACCCAGATGTGTCACATATATGTAAATTATGACATGACACCAGCCTAATGAGAAGACTGGTGTCAGACAGATTTGTTTAAGATATTCATTTTAAAGCTTGAGGATTTTATATCATTCTTAACATGCATGAGCAAAATAAAGTTAACTATTTTGCTTTCAGTAAAGATGAATTTTAGTAGTAATTGAATTACATTTCAGATATAAAACATTTGAAAGGATAAGTTTCCTAAATATTAATATTTTCTAAATTCTTTATCAAATGGAGATAATTAATTACTATTGTCTTTGACCAACTATTGCTTTAAACTAGCTTTAAATTACTCAGGATTTTTTTATGCTTGAAGACTTATCTGTAATTTTTTTTACCTGCTAATATTGACAAGATTGTGTAACCTTTTCTTACTCTTCTTTAGGGAAAGAAAATGAAACAGCAATGATTTTTGTTCAACTACTGAAAAATATTTGAGTCTACATAACTGCAAGCAAAGAGAARTTTGACAGGATTTGAGTCCTAGCCCTGTGAAAATAGGACTATGCTGAATACATGTTTATCCATCACAAATCCTAGGATATATCGTGCCAGATTTCAGCAGTGTAGAGCACACTCTTTGTAATGCTTGGAGTCCTTCAGATTTATATACACATTTCACACTAAGCCATGTCACCTTAAGCTCTTTAAGTAATYCATCCTGATGACCCTATTAATTTGTCTGAAAGGAGTGGAAAAGAGGCAGGAGATACATGAGGCGTTCACTCCAGCATGGAGTAAGTGGTGAAATGGGAGTGCTCCCTTTCCATGCAGCAAGAGATTTCTAATACCTGTGAGATACAAGTCTGAAAATATTAAAATGTGCTTCCTGACTTATGAAACACAAAAGCAAAAGACACCCAAATGTAGTATTTTAAAAAATATGAATGGTGGTATTTTCTAACACTTGGAATCGGCCATTTGCAATAAAATACTATTGTAGTAAAATAACACCTTATGCTTTAAAATTGCATGAATCACATCACATGTAATTGTTTTTATTTAAGGAATGTCTACTTCTATCACCAAGCTAATAACTCATACTGAAAGCTTTATTGAGTTTAATTATGGGAATAATCTGAGTAAATCTAACATTTTCTTGTTTTAAGGTGTTGAAGCAGGCATCATATGAAGTACTAAAATGTACTTATGTCTGTTTCTGTGAATCTCTCAGTCCATTCAGGGTCTTTGTGTTTTTAATTGTTACACTGGAAACAGATAAACTAACAACATCTAAACTTTTCATCCAAACATCCCACTAGTAAAACTATTATAGCTTATCCCTGATTGTCAAATTTTATGAGCAATTTTTTAGCATTTGTGTATATACGAGTAAAAACTACGAGAAAGTCAAGTATTTTTGACTACATATATGAAACTAATAATTTATTTTGGATTATTAATTTTTAAAATGCATTGTGTTTTAATACTTGGTTCAGATACCAGATGTGATTTTTCTCTCATAAGCTATAATGCCAACAAAATTATATCAACATAAAAAGAGATTAATTATTAATGCCAAATTATTTGCAGTGATGGAAAATGACCAAAAGGAGGCCAAACTGGGTACATTTGTTATGAATTATGTATCAGAGTCCATTGTAACAAAATTTGCTGAGTATTTTTGGAGATCTTCAGAGTGAGCTAGTGCCAATGAGATTCCTTTATTTGAAAAATCCTACCCACACAACAAAAGAAAGAGATTATAATAGTTTCGTTCTCAGACAAAAATAATGAGGTGGTTAGGCAAAAATTGAGACAATGAAATGAAGGGAAACAGCTCCTGTAGAAGAGGTGCAATGCCTTAATGGAAGTCTTATTGCCTTCTCTCACAAGSAACCAGGCTGGAACTTGACACTGACCCAGAAATACCTGGGACCATTTGGGCAGGCCCTGAGCAACCTACTCTCGGTGACTGCTTGAGCCAAGGGTTTGGGATAGAYGATCCCTAAAAGATCCTTCCAACATCAACTGTTTTGTGATTCGGTGACAGCACAGGGCATCCTGGGGCACTTTAGAAAAACAGCAGGAAAAGATTTGCTCTAGCATCCCCTTCTTCCTGACTTCAGAGGCCTGCACACATGAGGGAGCCCCTATTCCCAGCTCTTTCTGTTGTTTCTGTAGCCCATGGGCATCACTGCACACAGAGCTCAGCAGAGTCAGGTCTTGCCTGCCCTGGTCTACATAAGCTGCTTTCTCAGGGATGCAAAGATATTTCATTTTCCTCCTCATTTCCTGCATTGATCTCATCACTAGTACTGCAGCCTGCTCAGGGCTGCTATCTGGAGATTTCCTCATGCAACCTTATCTGAGCTCTTTCTTAAGTATTTTTCTTTCTCTTATTTTTAAAAAGTAATCTAAAGACTAAAGATGTCTATTCACTCTGCACAAAAAAAAAAAAAAAAAAAAAGTTGTTGAAAAATGTAAAGTCACAAGGGCAAATGGGAACACAGTATAAGATACATATGTTAGACAGAGCAGTACAAGACAGAGGACCAGCATATCAGGCAACTTCTTCTTCTCCACTTCTTTCTTCTATTCAATTTACAGATAACGTAGTCTATAAGACAAGTGTTACTGAATGAATTTAAAGGCYTGAAATGGAAGAGAAAGACTTCAATGCTGGGCAGGATTTTTTACAAGAGACTTACTGATCATCTCTCAGAGACTACTAGAAATACCTGGCCTTAAGGTTCTCCTTTTCWTGAGACATCATGCCACATCTTGTAAAACTAGTATGTGAATCTCTGGATCTTGTCAAATTCTATCATTCTGAGAGGAGTGTGACAACAGGCAGGAGTGAGGGGTGACACAAAGACAAGAGAGTTTTATGGATAAGAATTCTGAATTGATGCATTTTTCTATTAAAAGATTAGACAAGTGAATATATTTTTAAACTTATAATGCTGTGTTATTAAGACTTTTTTAAGCTTTTTGTAATCTTGTCATTCACCTTAGAAATCCAGCTGTGCTGCATATCCTGTTATTTGACACATGACTTCATCATTAGCTATTATTGACTCCTATTTTCAGCTGAGCAAGATAGATTGCATAACTAGAGCTTCCTGCACCCCATATTTATTATTTTTGCCTTCAATGGATGCAGAAAGAAATGAAATACTAGCTCCATTTTCTTCTATCTAACTGGATCTTTCATTACTTAATCTTTACAGTTTGCATATCATTTTTCATTATGTTATTGGCATCTCAAAGCTGAAATCCACCACATACRCTTGGGGCAATGTTTTCTATGGTTATAACCAAAAAATTGGAACAGGAAATTGGTGATCTGGTCTACAGATCTCCTAGAGTCAGACACCTGCAATGCCAGACACCCAGGTCAGCTGGAATAAAGAGACTCAGATTCAACTCCATATACCAATTATTATTTAGAGATGTAAATAAAGTAGGCTAAGTCAAAAAGAGATATCACTGAAGTTGCTCTAAAATGGCTGAGTTATCACAGCATACCCCTCAAAAATGAAATATGGTGTATGGTAGAGCAGGTGCAGGAATCAGGGTCATTTATCTTTAAGTCCAGTTGCCTCACTACTTGAGGTGAGGTCCTACAAAAAAATTGGAAAAGAATTAATTTTGCATGTAGTACAGAAAAGGGATTTCAGATGTTTAATTTTAGTTTTTGAGAAGAGTGGATCAGGAAAGCCAGCTACATTTCCCAGCTACATGTAGATGACATCTGTGTAGAATTTTATTACCTTAGCTTCTACTATCTATGCAAAACTTGCTGTGGAGAATTTCAACTTATGGCTGTTCCAAATGAAGTCTTCACTGAAATTTGATTACATATACTGTAATAAAATGTTATTCAGTTTATGACRTGAACTTGTAGGCAGTGATTGCTGATATGCATATGAACAACWGTTGTTCATATGCATATCTCCTTGGGATATCTTTAAACATTACTGTTTTTCTCTTTTCTCAGTTATCTTAGTTGGGAAATTTAGAGACATGGAAATAAATATGCACAGTTCATTTAGCAATAAATATTTCAAGAGCCAGGAGACACAGAGAAGAAGAAATACAGTAGATGTGCCAGTTATTTTGTGAAACTTGGGACATCCAAGATTTTTTTTCCAAAATAGCATAAAAATTCATTTTAAAAAAACAGACGTATTTCCCATCACTGAATTGAAAACAGTGACAAGTTCACAGCTTCTGAGAACATACTGCTCAGATGGCTTGTACTGCTCCTCTGCAGTCTCATTGCACAGAAATAAGTTCCTGCCAACGTTTTATGGAGAAGGCATTTACTCATGTTTTACTCATCTCTGGAGAATACAAAATAAAAGAACACACTTCCATCTTTGTTCCAAGTGTTTTAATATATTCTCTTTATTATATATTAACAAGTCTATGGGGCTTCATGCAAATATTTATTGAGCAAATAGAGGTTTTAATCCTATGATGAAAATGACCAGCTTTATATCTATATATCTATATATCTATATATCTATATATCTATATATCTATATATCTATATATCTATATCTCTAAGTATACAATGTTAGAGCAGAGAGTTTATGAGAGTTACACTTTCTGGAGGAATGTGAAGCTGTAATGTGGTAGCACAGCATACTAGGAAGAAACAGAAAATTCCTATTTTCATGTGCACTGAGGAAAAAAATCATAGCAGTATTATGGTGCTTGGGTAATTTCTGTGGAAACRAGGCAGAACAATCCAAGGAACATCTCATATTTGCTTTTGAAAGTGAGAGCTATAAAGTCTTCATTAGCTTTTCTCTTTGACAAATACCAATAGATGAACAGAGGAAGATTTATAGCAGTGAGAACCACAGAATCTAGGTTAGGGACCCTCAAAGAAGAAGAGAGCAAACAAGAGTCAGGACTCTGGGGAAAGCTGTAGCTAGGTTTAATAGAGTTACATAGAAACTATGATATTAACAGAATTAGTGGAGTTGCCCTTTTGGAAGGTGAGTCATCTCCTACATAAGAAAGCAGCAGGAGTGTGTGGAGTTCKGCCTGGGATGGACAATAGACTGACTGAGAATTTATGTGATTAAAGGGCAAACTAACATGGGTGACACCATTGTAGATGTTTGTTGTTGTCCACCTGATCAGGAAGAAGTACATGTGGCCTTCGACAGATACCTGGAGACAGTCTCTCATTTCCAGGCCCTCGTCCTCATGGAATTCTTTAACTCCCAATATCCCAATATCTGCTATAGATGTGACAGAATAAAAAGAATCAAAGAGTTCCTGGAGATCATCAATGACAACTTACTGATACAGCTGACAGAAGAGCCAATGGAGAGGTTCACTGCTGGACTTCATACTTCCAAAAAAAAAAAAAAAAAAAAAAAAAGTCTCGAGATGTGAAAGATGGGGCAACTTGGCTGCAGCAATAATGAGATGATAGTTTTGGGAAGGAGAAGTACGGAGTAGAAAGTAAGATCACAATGCTGGATTTCAGGAGAGTAAACTCTGGCTTCTTTAGGGGGTTGCCTCGAAGAATCCCATGGAATGGGGCCATAGAGGGAAGAAGGGTCCAAAAAAGGTGGTTAATATTCAAGGAGTGCCTCCAACTTTGAGTCTGGTGCCTCCCTGTGAATAAGAAGTCAAGTAAAGGGGGCAAGAGACCTGCATGGATAAGCAAGGAGCTCCAGGCAAAACTCAGATAGAAGAAGGAAGTGTACAGAAGATGGAAGAAGGGACAAGTGACCTAGAAGAATTATAAGGATGCCATCTGAGTATGCAGGGATGTGACTAGGAAGGTCAAGGACCATTTGGAATTGACTCTGATAAGGTATGTCAAAGGTAGCAAGAAGGGTATCGTCAGCATCAAAATATATCAGCAACAAAAGGAAATGTAGATCTTCAGCTGAATGGTGTGGGTATGTGGGTGCCTTGATAACAAAGGATACAGAGAAGGAAGAGATACTGAATGGCTTCTTTAGCCCCAGTCTTTACTAAGATTAGCCCTCAGGAATCTTAAACTCTGGAAATGAGGCAGCAATTCTGCATAAAGAAAGATTTCCACTTGTTTGAGGAGTATCAGATTGGAGAAACTTGACAACTAAAGATCCATGGGCCCTCATGGTACGCACTCATAAGTACTGAGGAAGCTGACAAATGTTATTGCTACATCACTCTCCATCATCTTTAAAAGGTCATTGGTGAAAGGGGCTGTATCATCTCCCCTATGAGAGTATATGTCCAGTAAACTCCTATATCTTAGGATAATACTTCTAGTAACTGGCTAACCCCCTTAAATAAATTCATACCAAGTCATACAGCAGGCAGGGGGAAATTAAATGAATTTCCAGAAAATCTCATTGTGAAGGTCTTCAGTAAGTACACTCAGCCACTGTAGCTTACAGACTTGGACACTATTAAGTTGATTGCTCGACATTAATTATACATCTCCTAGATTCCATCTTCTATTAATTATTTCTAAAATTTCAATATATATCAGCTAACTGTGTTCTTAATAGGCAGAATAAAATGTCTCACACAGCAGCAGAAAGTTTATTCTTCTCTCAGTCAAATAATCTAATTTAAGTTGCAGGTTCAGCCTGAATAAAATACTTAGAAAGAGGAGGCAGAAGATTTTGGAAATCTATTTGCATGGAGAGGAAATTTATCCACGTGCCCTTGAATGCCTCTACAGTACTCGTGAATAGAAGGAGTGAGTGCCAAGATAAAAAAAAAAAAATTAACTGGACAAAAGTATGCCAATAATGTAAATGTTAGTAAATATGCTAACAGTTTACTATTGTAGCCCATGATATTTCAGTAGCCAGGAACATTTCCAGGTGCTATAAACTGTGGCAGCCATGAAAACAAATCTAATTTTCTGTATGATCTTTTCCTTTTTCCATCTCAGAATACCTTGTCTGAATTTCTTGTGGTAACAAGTCACGGCTTTGSATCTTTGAAGCACTTTCCCTATATACTTTGGCAAAGATATTTCTACTCTGATATATCATCTATCTAGGTAATTACTATTTGTCTTTTCATTTAAGGAGAATTTTGCTATCTTGGTTTCTAGGAACACTTTCATTAAAAACCAAAACTCCAGACTTATTAAAGTTCAAAATGACCACCTCAGATACTTAGATGTAGAAACAGAGCTAAAGCTCTGAAGAAGAAAATAAAAGAAAAAGTTCATTTTGTCTTGCAATGATCTTCTATTTACCCACAACTAAGGATTTTAAATCTACTTTGAAAGTATCTTAGACGTCTCTCTGAACATCCCTTGGCCCTTGCTAAGGAAAGGGCAATGAGACCTCTCTTGAGACAGGCTACTGGGTGCTAAGGATGGTCTGTGCAAAATTCTGGTTCCTAAACTGTGCCTAAGGAAGTTAAGTGGCCAAAAGCATGCCAGGAAACATGCTAACAGTTTACTACTGTAGTCCATGATATTTCAGTACCCAGCAACATTTCCTATCACTATAACAACATACATATACCAACTTCTAGTACAGACAKCTTCAAGGAGAACTGCCAGTTCCTTTTACTAAAAAGGCCTGTCTGTTAGGAAAAAGGCTGGTAGAGACCTTAGTAGTAGAAAAAATACGTAAGTAGAGAAAATAAAAGCATGTGTTTTTGAGTGCAGAGCCCAGGCACTGCCTTATAAATAGAGAGTTATTTCTAAGAGTTTATAAACTCATATTACTTTTGATTTTCCAGTTCTTAGAGAACGTATCCTCCGTGTCAWGCTGGGGAGCATTATTCTGTCCATAAGGAAACATGGGAGAGAGAAACTATCTTTTTTTAGACTAATAGAACTGGAAGAAAAACAGACAGGTTTTTGGGACACAACCTCTCCTGATCTGCACAAGAAGGAGCACATTTCAGAACATGCACAGGCTGAGAATAATAGCTTTGAACTTAGCTTTGTTATGATAATCAGTGAGATAATTAAAAAGAAACACTGGTCTGATGTTCATGCAACAGAACATGATGCCAGAAAAAGGCAATGTGATGAGGTTGTTGCTTCCTGTGGGATACAGAGAGGGGTTAAAGCGTGCAGGCTTCTTATTTTTTTTTTTTTTTTATAAATTTACTAGAAAACATGTAGCTTTGCATTCATAATTTTTAGCAGCCTACTAATTTATTTATTTTAGTTCTCAGCGTTTTTTTTTTGAAGATATCAGGGCTCAGCACTGGGTCATTACAGCATGAAAAATGTGTTCCTATTGCTAACAACTTCTTCCTTTAGCTACAAACTACTTCTGTTTTGAAGTGACACTTCCATGACACCGTACAGTAAGTGTTCAGCCTGATACTGAAATGCTTCTGTTTGTTAGGGAACACCCAGTGCAGCATGATTGCAATAATCCAGAACTGTACTTTAACAACAACTGTAAAGGCTGTATAGTTTTTCCCTTGAGAAATGGCTGAGTGATCTTAAGTAACTCTAGGGTATCAGAATCTTTTTGTGAGAAAGACCATGTTTCTGATGAGATCTGGCAGTAATCTGATCTATCTCTTTTGCAGCAGTAGSGTCTCCTGATGATGTCTCTTTTCCCCATAACATGTTACAACACTTCTGTTTTTTCCCTAAAGGTCTCTCATCCATGGTAAAAAAAAAAAAAAAAAAAGCAGAATTGTACGAATGTACATAACGAGTTTTTTGCTCATCTTTATTTTCTCCCTCAAATCTGACYGATATGTACTTTTTGCTGCTTTACTGTGGATAACAATTTCTGAAGAAGGAATTTTCATTGTGTCAATAGGTTCTTGTTGCCTAGGAACATTTTTCAAYTTGCCACTGTGTAGGTATTTAGGTCACCAGTGAATTAATCTTCTTAAAATTATAGCTATGTAGTCAATCACTGATTCTGAACTACCCCATTGAGAATTGGCAGTACAGTACTTAGCTGCTCATGGATTGAAAAGTTAAATTGAGTGTTCTACTTGCAAAGAAATTCTATGAAAGAGGAAACAAAATGGTGTTCATAAAATAGAAAATGTCTGTTCTCTGCAATAATAAACTCTGGTGTCTTTTAACCTGGATTGAATTTACTGATGTTGTCTAATGGATAGATTCTGCTCCCATTAAAGTTTTACCAAAACTCCCACTTATTTCTGAAAGGAGGGCAGGGTCTTACCAGAAGAAAGAAAATTCTCTTTCTTCAAAACATTCTTCTTCAGACATATGCCAGTAATCACTATCCTTCTGCAAAGGCTCATCATTCCTGAAACATATAAAATGAACAGAAGCAAGAAAATTTGTTTGAATTTGAAGGAAAGTTATTTCATCTGTCAAGACTGGACATTAAATAGCCAGAATACAGACCTTCAAATAAATTAAGAAAATTCCACTATTGGTTGCTATTTCTTTTTTTAACATATYATCGGGTTTGTTCCTGAGACTCATTTTGTCACCTCCTTGAAAACTGAACCTTCTCCTTCCCACAATGCTTTAAACAAAGACAAATAACATTGGATGAAATATAGATCAGAACATACATAAAGTAATAAACTAATAAAATATGAATTTTGCCTGTTGTCTTCACAGAATCACACAATGGTTGAGGTTGGAAGGGACATCTAGAGATCATCTAGTCCAACACCCCTGCTCCAGCAGGGACACCTAAAGCACAGGGCACAGAGCGGCATCCAGGCAGATTTGTAAGATCTCTAGAGARGGAGACACCACAACCTCCCTGGGCAGCCTCTTCCAGGGCTGTCACCCTCGCAGGAAAGAAGTTCTTCCTCACAGGCAGATGGAACTTCATGTGTTTYAACTTATACCCATTGCCCTTTGTGCTATCACTGGCCATCACTGAGAAGAGTTTGGCCCCTTCTTCCCTACGTTCTCCCGTCAGGTACTTATACATATTGATCAGATCTCTCAGTCTTCTCTTCTCCAGGCTAAACAGGCCCCGCTCACTTAGTCTCTCTGCATAAGATAGATGCTTCAGTCCCTTAATCATCTTTGTCTCTCTACACTGGGCCCTCTCTAGGAGCTCCACATCCCTCTTATACCGGGGAGCCCAGAACTGCACACAATACTCCAGGTGTGGCCTCATCAGAGCTGAGGAGAGGGGCAGGATCGCCTCCCTTGACCTGCTRGCAACATCCTCCTGATGCAGGCCAGGATCCCATTGGACTTCTAGGCCACGAGGGCACACTACTGACTCATGGTTAACTTAGTGYCAACCAGGATTMCCAGGTCCCTYYCTGCTAAGCTGCTCTCCGGCAGGTCAACTCTTTATGGGCATAAGCTGAAAYGCAGGAAGTTCCATCTCCAGGTGAGGAGGAACTTCTTTACTGTGAGGGTGACAGAGCCCTGGACCAGGCTGCCCAGGGAGGTTGTGGAGTCTCCTTCTCTGGAGGGCTTCCAAACCCGCCTGGCCACCCTGTGCCACATGCTGTAGGTGTGCTTGCTTGAGCGGGAAGGTTGGACTAGATGATCTCTAGAGGTCCCTTCCAACCTTGAATATTCTGTGATTCTGTGAGCTCCTAATCTGTCCTGCTGCCGGAGATTTTTCCTCCACAGGTGCAGGACTCTGTACTTGTCCTTGTTGAACATCAGGATGTTCCTCTCTGCCCARCTCACCAGCCTGTCCAGGTCCCTCTGKATGGCAGCACAGCCCTCCGGAGTGTCAGCCACTCCACCCAGCTTGGTGTTGTCTGCAAACTTGTTATCGTCCGCAGACTTGGTCAGGGTGCACTCTRTGCCTTTGTCCAAGTCATTGATGAACAATTTGAACAGCATCGGGCCCAGTACTGACCCCAGGGGGACACCACTGGTCACAGGACTACAACTAGACCTGGCCATTTATAACCACTATCTGAGCTCTGCCATCTCTCTGTTGGCTCCAGCCAACATCTCATCTTTGGTCTTCAGAAAACTCTGAAGATATCCAGATTTGAATGCTGTATTCCAAACATGGGCATGAAAAAATCTATTGAAAATCATATTATATGTCTTCCTCCGTATTGCATCTCTGTATGTGCTGCTCAGATTGGAAACAAGATTTGAATTATCTGTTGATTGGTTTAAATCAGAATGATCACAGGGAGAATAAAATGAATGCAATAGGTAGAGAAGACTCTTCTCTRGCAATTAACTATTTTCTCCCCTTTTCATTAAAGAAACTTAATTTAGGAAAGTTCTAGGCTGAATACTTAGCTAGTGTTTGCCATGTTGGTGCTATATTTGATCACAAGGACTTTTTTTTCCCATTTTGCTAGGACTATAATATCTGTGTTTATGGCATGAGAGGAGAAGTGGAAAAGGTGTCACAGACAAAGGTTTCAGATTCAGAAACGTAAATGCCTTGCCGTACAGAAAAAAAACTTCCTTGGGATGAATTTAACTTTCAATCATTTAGGTCATGGAATATTTTTGTTCCAAAAACTGACATTTGCATGAAGAATTTTTTTTTTAGATACAGTATAATCTTATGGGTATATAATCTTTATTTTATTTTATTTTATTTTATTTTATTTTATTTTATTTTATTTTATTTTATTTTATTTTATTTTATTTTATTTTATGTTTTAGCTAAAGATAAAAGCAACCTAGATCCTATGTCCAACCTTCAATCTGAAGTCACAGAGAAGATGAAAATAATAGAATGGAAACTGAAGTAGGTAGAATACTTAAATAATTTGATCATCAAGAGATCAAGACTTAAGCATATAATATTTCTATACTTAAGGCAGTCTGGGAGGAAAAGTTGTGACTACAGGAGAACAGAAGGAGAAAGTGATAATAACAAGTAAGAGAAATATTTTTGGAAAARATCTTTATAGAGGTAACGGATGAACTGGTGCTTGAGCTCTAAGATGGAAAATATTCTAAGTATTTTTTCTCATCATTTTTACTTATTTTTTCCTTAATCTCCTTAATCTATCAGAAATCTTTTTTTTTTCATTTTTAATTTTGAAGCAATAATAATTTGTAGAATAAATCTGTACTCCCTTGTGCATCTCACCCGGCAGAATCAGGACTGTAAGGCATCCTGTGATGTCAGGATGGCGTGATGGAAATGGAAAGAGGCACTGCCTTTCTGCAGAGACTGAGCTCCCTAACCATGCACTGTGCCCTTCAAGAGCCAAAGTGTTTGTCTTCAAGCTCTATCTAGACACAGAAACATTAATTGGATGCTGACTTTTGAAATTTTATTTTTCATTTCCCGAAAAGACAAATAGTAACAAGCTGGTATCAGAGAGTGGCTGTCATATCCACTCCAGGAGCAGCTGTGCTCCAATGCTTGACAAGTAATATCTGAAAATGTTCTTTAATTTGTTAAACTTTTGGGGAAACTTTAGTAAGAGAAAGATTACAGAAATTGTCTATTTTTTACTAAGATAAAAATGCAAAAATTGAAATATTAGCCTTCTCTGATAGGGAAGAGCTGAGGAGCTCTTTATAAACTCAGTTTTCATTTGMATTTCTTTAATATTATTCCAAATTGTTGTGAAGATACGAGTGCTGTACMTTCAAAGGTTTTTGGTGCTTTTGAGTCATGGCCACTGACTCTGTGGGGAAGATTTCCATAGCAACAAAATTATAGAAAAGGAAATATGAAAAGCTAATGTTGTATAAGATATACATAAACGGTGAATAGTGGTGGGGAATATATGGAGTTTTATAAAGCAAGCAGGTGAAAATTGGTTGTTCACATTTTCAGTGAATATAATATAATCTACTCCCACTGTCCATTTAATCAGATCTGCATAAAAGACTGAGCTGATTGTTTCACCCTGACTGAGATCCTTACTTCTAGGAAAATGACACATACTTACAGATCTTGGTCATTTATTAATTTCTCAACATTTGTTTTCATTATTATAAACTGTCTATGTGGTTGACCAGTAACATAAAATGATACCTACTGCTCAATTGTCAAACTTCACAGAGTGAACATCTTTGCTCATCTTCTCAATTAGCAAACAGTCATTAAAATTTTGTTCTGGGAGGTGTGATTACTCTTTATAAATGAAACAAATAATTAAAAATATAAGATAATTTATGCATTTTAATGTTTTGAATATGAAATAATAATACTGTATAGATTATGACAGAGTATGATCCACAATCAAGAGACCTTGAAGATAATCTCTTCTTAGCAGGAGGAAAGGTGAAAATCCAGGCTTACCCAGCTTCGTTCCAGTTTATAAAATGCTCAGTTTTCATTAGCGTTTAAGTTTTAATATGCAAAACTTAATGATATCCTTATTTGTCAGTGAAATTAAAGGGTGACTGGGAGCCTTCAGATAGCTAAGAATGATCTTTTGTTTGCAGCCAAACAGGAGCTCTGTTCCAACTTCGTCCTTTGCATTGTGCTTTTAGTGCTTTTAGTTTCCTACAGAAGTGATCTTCAAACTGTAGGTGCAGACTTGTGAAAAAGTCTTTAAGCTTGTAACAGCTACCATCAGATACAGATGAATTCATCTGGCTGACTCAAAGAGTGAATGGACTTGTTGCCAGTAACCATCACCAGCTCTTACTCCCTTAGTGTTTGCTGACTTAAGATTTCATGAGCTGAAGTGAAACATTGCCACCATAAGTGACTTACTTTCTGGGGGAAAGAGGAAATAAATCTGTTAGAAGGAAGAGCATATACATAGTCACAAGGAAAGGAGACTCTGGAAATGTAGCTGATATTCCTGACACTTAGGGAGAAAGAAATAGAGAATATGGAAGACTGATGGCATACTACAGAGAGAGAAATCCTACAAATCTTCTGGCAGGTTAACAGGTATGAAGAAGATTTGTAGAGAACCCCTAAAATACATGATGAGAGATAAACCTATAAAAATCTTCTGCTTGTAAAGGAAGAGAATAAAGTACACCAATAAAAAAATTACCACAACTAAGTGCGTGAGCACTACTACAATGCATGAAGTGCGTATTTATGCTTTTTTTTTTTTTTTTTCCATGGAAGCATTATTTAGAAAAGATTAAAAGCATTCAGTGAAGATGTTGCTTGGTAACACTCCTAATTAGTTACCTACTTCTATGTTACTCTTATGGAAGCACAAATGCTAATCCACTAAATCTACAAGGATAGCATGCAACAGATAGGAGCCAGATGTCTTTAACAGCCTTGACATGGCAATTGGCATGCTGCCACCTATAATTCTGCAGTCTGGACTGACTATTCTCTTTTGGACCATCGCCTTTTAGAAGGATCTCATTATTCTTCTCTAAATAAAGAACAGTTACCTGAATTTTGCAAGACAATAAACATGCTGAGTGAAATGTGGAACATTCCTTCCCTCCCCAAATCTGCCTGTGCTGCTAGCTGAATTGTTGCCTTTATTCAGGCGGTTGGCAAACAACAAGCTAGGACAATTCTGACTTAGTAGGATAGTAATGGGTGCCCATTTTTTTTATCATGTTCAACCCAAAATGCATTAACTATGGCTTCTTTTATTTACCATGTATACTCTACAACACTGTGAAATATGCAAAAAAAAAAAAAAAAAAAAGGCATTTCTCTGTTCCCCTCATGCATATGTGCACACTGATGTACACAAAAGCAAACTCCAAACAGTATGACTGATCATGCGTGGCCTGTCTGAACTATTTCCTGCTATGACTGACACCATCCTTATTATCTGTCATGTATAATTTTATGGCCAACTAGGCATATTGTACATTAATTGCCTCTTTCCCCCATGGAATTTGTCTGTAATTTCTAATTGGCTTTATTTTGTGTTGTATGATAGTAGGATGAATGATGGCATATAGACTTCTAAAAAAAAAGAACTAGATCAGGTTGCCTAGAGAGATTGTAGAGTCTCCTTCTCTGGAGACATTTAAAACCCACCTGAACATGGTCCTGTGTAACATGCACTAGGTGACCCTGCTTGTGCATGGTGCTTGATCTACATGATCTTCAAAAGCCCCTTCCAGCCTCAGTCATCCTCTGATTCTTTCCAGCAGCAACAATATCCCTTGCCAATTCCAATTTTGTTTCTAAAGGTGGAGGACCTGGGATTTTGTTGTCAGTGGTAGCCATGTCACTGTACTTTTGACAGGATGACTATTTACATCACATCTTTGGTTTTGCCTTCAGCTAACTGGACTAGATTTTTTCATCTATTGAAAACTCTTTTATTAAGTTTCCCAGTTATGGAGTCAAATTTTCAAAGTCTGTTTCCTTCCAGTGCACTCAATATCCATGACATCTTTATCTCTAACTCTTGAAATCTGTTGACACTATCTATCGAAATCAGTTACAGCTAGATAATTAAGGGCTTCTTCCTGCAGTCTCTTCCTCCTCTGCTTCCTTCCTGCTTTCTGATATTACTGATTTCCTTGTGCTATTCTTTGAGCCGGGCACACTCATTCGTTATAACCTTATAATATGATTCATTATAACCTCAACACAGCCCATCATGTACTTCCTTCTGAACCCAATTTTAATGTCAAGATTGTTTCTACCTAGTGGTAGAACATCTTACCTTCTCTTAGATATTTTATTTCCTAGATCTAGATGAAATCTCTTAAATTAGAGATGATAATTCAATGAAACTCTAATTTTACCTTAATTGATTTTTTTTGTCTTTAAATTGTCAAAAATATGAAAATCTGTTTTTTTGAGTTTCTCAAAGAATCTGACTATAAAATAGACATTTTCAAGAAAATTATCGATAACATTAGTCATGAGCTATCTATACAATTCATTAATTGACCGATATAAATACTGATGTCCAGGCAAATTGTGATTCTGACACCCGCTGTCCAATTTAAAATTATAATAAATTTCCAGTTGTCACAATAAAATTAAGAGCAGATTGTCTGGCAACAGAAACTAATGCACTGTGAATCAACTTGTGAAACCTAAAGGGCAAGGAAAAAGTAGCTAGCAATATCTTCTTTCTACAAAGCTGCTAGGATGAATCAGTGAAACGTATCCTAAAAAGTCATTCAAAGAAACAGTAAAACTGAAGTGTCTGAGGAGAAATGCTTTTTAATGGTTTAAACAAAATTGCATTGGCTTCCTTGGAATAGCTTYTTCAATGGGACACTGTGGTTAAAGACAGAGTAGCTTATTTTAAATTCTGTCTTCCTCTAGGGAGGTGGGTTTTTTTTAGGTTGATTTGTCATGCTTGTTATACATATACTGATAAGWCCTTTTAAGAAAAGCTCAAGGTGCAGTGTTGATAAATACATTTCAAAGTTTTCAGCACAACAGGATTATTGAGATACCAGCTACCTAATCATCTGTACCCARTAACATCCACGTTCACCCTTAACAATGTGGCCCAATCAATTCTGTTTGCTCCCAGATTTCACATGGTGAAGGCTGAAAAACCATTCCCGATTTTGGCATGAAGGTGAGTACACCAAAATATGTAACTATCCTGCCTTGTAAAGTCCATCTGCACAATCCTTCCTGCACAATCTTGTAGAAATGCTTGTATTAGAAGTTTGGAAACAAGGTGGGTGCCAGTGGGATGGCTGAACAAAATCAGATCATTCTTCTGAACTGAGAATGGTTACCAGCCCTCCCAACTTTCACGTTCTGGAGCTATGTTAAGAGAGATACTGGAGACTGGAAGCCTTTACTCCACTTAATTTGGATGAACTCCACACAAACCACCAGTCATACTAATTTAAAACTGGTATACATGCAGGGAGAATCAGTTTGTTATAACTACCATGCACTCACCGCAAGTTAATTTTGGTATTCTTAACTGCTCTTTATAACACCTGTCTGTCAAAGTTAACAAAACTTTAATGCATCACTGCAATCCTGTGAGATTTTTTTTTGCACTGCTGGTGGGATGAGCGCCTCCCATAGGACTTCTTACAAAATACATGTTGTTGTGTGATCTGTACTTTTGTGAAGCTATGTAAAACTTGTCTTAWCCCATAACTATAATCTTTTAGCACTGCTCCTCCCGTTGTAAAAGGGGTTCAGATTTAATACAAGTAAGTAAAACAAACAAACAAACAAACAAAAAACCAAATTATCTTAATACTGCTCTTCACAAATGGTAATTTCACTTTATCACTAGCAACAATTTCCCTTCAGGAAATAAAAAATGCAGGACTTCTGACTAAAAATGGAATAGTTTACAGAAAGAAAGGACTAACAAATAGAGCAATGTAGATTTGACTAAACTTACCTTTCAAGTCGACACGTACAAGTCTTTAGTGAAAAAGAGGCTTTACAGTTCTGCATTTCTGAGTGATTCCTATTAGATATGACTTCTTAAAAATATAAAGACTACTATTAAAATTTTAGTACTGGCATTGTCAATCAAAACTCCCACTGAATGTAGTGTGGGCTTCATCCCAACTCTTTACAATGCTGTGGAAAGCTCCTTGTTGTGTGAATATCACTCCCAGATTTTGTAAGAAATATATCTTTACCTGTCAACTTGTACCTTCAAAGGCAAACAATTTACTTTCAAGAATCACTTATGTGAGGTTCAGAGCTAAAACATCTCCAGTGAGGCTGACTTGACAAAATTGGCATTGCCTATTTTACAATTTTATTATGGGCTTTTGACTTCTTTTCTTTCTTTTCCTAGCTTCAGTAGTCATGATTCTGATTTTGTTACAATATCAATGAGATGAGAAGGGTCCTTAAAGGGCTGTCTAGTCCAACTCACCTGCTCAAAGCAGAGTAACCTAAAGCAAGTTGCTCTGACTGGCTATGTCCCGTCAGATTTTGAATATATACAAGGCCTTTTCACACAACTTCTATGGGCAACCTGTTCCAATGCTTGTCACTCCCACAATAAACAGGTTTTTATCTCCCCYCCCCYYTYYTTTTTTTTTTATTTTTTTCTCATAGTTGAATGGAAATTCCTGTATTTCAACTTGTGTTTAATGCTTCTTGCCTTCCTCCATCTTCTTTATCCCCCTCATCAGATATTGATACTCATTAATAAGATCCCCCAAGCCTTGTCTTCCCCAGAGTAAACAGTGATCAGATGCTTTCTGATCAATATCTTTATTTTACTGATGTGCAAAAATGTTTGCCAGTACAGATAAAAGAAAGGACATCTCTTTCCAGAAGCATCACAGATTACGTTCAGTAAGGAATGAGAAGTAGAGCTACACAACCTTACTGTCTATTCTGCTGGTCTGAATTGAAATTCCTGTCATTTTAARTAATATTTGAAAGAAGTCTTGGCCAAATGCCTTAATGACAATTGCAGTGGAGAAAATGGAATCTCATTGTACTAGTGGAAAGAGGCGTTAGACTCAGCAGACACTAGGAGACAAGCAATAACTACAGCATAGGTGAATATTGCTCATTTTGACAGCATTTATTTCTCCATTTGTTATTTTGGTTCCCATACTCCACTTTACCTTAATGCTCTGCCTGTTGCTCCTTGTGTGTGTAGGATTTTGCACAAATTCCTCTGTGCCTTTGTGAAGGCCTATTTTTGAAGGTCCTATTGATTTCCTGAATTAACTATAAAAAAAAAAATTAAAACTATGGGTTTTGTTTGCATACAAGGTAGCAATTAACTACAGACAGCATAGAAATGTCTAAGAAGCAGACAAGTTGAGAAGAATGGATAATTTTACTTCTAGTGGGTGCATAAGGACTAATTGGTGCCAGGGGTAGTGGAAGGTATGGTTAGATAGCAAAGGCCAGATCTGTTACTTCTTCAGACTTCTCTGATTCCTCAACTCTGTTTGTCAAATAATTTGCTTAAAAGGGACATTTCAGAAAATCACAGAGTATGTGGGCCATTGCTAACTTTTTAAAGTGGAAACTGTGCATTTTGGCAATACAGGAAGAAGGGGGAAATGTCTGTGTTACAGTCAATATGGAAAGTATCAAAATATAGACTGTTACTCACATTGCAGTACGGACTATAGTCACAACAGAGCCTATTGGAAATGTTTTTTTCTTTTTGAGCTTTATAAGGTAAATATGTATGACAAAAAAGGGTTAGGAAAAGGCAGGATTTATCCCATTTGCTAGATGGAGAAGAAATGTATGAAGAGAGCATGGATGTCATCTTMAATTAATGGATGCACACAGCTGGATTAAAGTTTTCAGATGTTCAGAGGCCATTTGATAATCTGGCTTTTGAGGGGATGGGATTTTATGAAGATTCCACTGCCTCTCTGCAGGTGCTGAACTACCTCCAAAATCTTCCACAAACAACTGCTGCCATGCAGGATAGTCTGAGGAAACCTGGACCTGAAGAGCGATCCCTTAGGGTTCAGAATGAGGGTCTTTCTTTTGCTTGGTTTCCTTTGGGAATAGTGGGTTTTGTTTGCTTTGGATGGAGGCAGGAGAAGGTAACTGGAACTGCTGCAATCCTAGGGGCTCAGGTTTGATTACACCGCACAAGCACCAATGGTCCTATCCCCTGACAGACTCATTAAGCACCATGATTTCCAYGCTGAGCCAAAAAGCTCAGCACAGCATGTTACCTCTAATCATTTTCTTTTTACATCTCTTAAATACTTAACAAGTAACAAGTTAACCTGAAGGGTTATAAACTATATAGTGTCATAGTCCATGAATCAGAAATAATGGCTTTTATATACGTATGTCAAGGGCAAAGTTTTTACCTTCAGTACATAAAGAACATTTATAGTAAAAATCATTTTTTAAAGACAAGTAATTCACGTACCAGCTAAACAAACAATTGTAGATTCAGAATCACTTGAAGTAGCTTCTATTCTTTGACTCTCTTAATAAGATAAATATGCCTTCATATTTTATTGGATGAAACACTGGAAAGATTTATAGTGTTTTAACATAATATATTCTCTACAGTCATATTTTTTCCAACACTTTACTGAAAAATTCTTGTTTAAAAAACATGAAAACTTACTTAGACATCCATTCAAAATAAGATAGTAAATATTTTGTTTCAGAAACTTTGCCAGGAGTGATTAGCCAGACAAATAAATTAAATTGTATTAAAGGATTTTAGGACACTAGCTTGTTATGAATTTCATATAAAAAAGCATCTCATTAACTTTTGTAGAAGTTCTATGAGARGGAAAATGACAAAAATAGTTGACAATTAACGATAATAAAACAGCAAATGGATTCTTTGTGATTGCTACAAGGGGGAGTGATAAAATAGACTTGTTTCTATAGAAAGATTTGTCTTAAATGGCAGGCCACCTATTATTTGCCATCTTAAAAACAAATCTCAAAATATCTGAATAACATGAAAAACTGTGGTTGCTAGGAGATTTGATAATAAATGATTAGACGTAAACGGCTGCAAGAATTATTCACAGAATCACAGAATTACAGAATGGTTGRGGTTTGGAGGCACCTCTAGAGATCRTCTAGTCCAACCCCCTGCCCCAGCAGGGACACCCAGAGCACGGGGCACATAGTGGCAGCCAGGCKGGTTTGGAAGACCCGCAGAGAAGGAGACTCCACAACCTCCCTGGGCAGCCTGTGCCAGGGCTYTGGCACCCTCACAGGAAAGAAGTGCTTCCTCATACAGAGATGGAACTTCCTGTGTTTCGACTTACACCCACTGCCCCTTGTCCTATCACTAGCAACCACTGAGAAGAGTTTCTTGGTAATTCTTGGTAATGAATGTGCTTGATAAGAAATAATGCCATTATTTATTTGCCTTTGGTAATAACTTGAAAGTAGATAAGGAAGAAAAAATAAAATGCTTATTAATTATCTTAATCAGGAAATTTTTCCAAGTTTCCAAGCACCTTTGCCAGGAAACTTAGATGATGCAGAACACATAAAGCCTTCTTGGCTTTGCTATTTTTGTCAGGGCCCTGAGAGCTTTACCTCCACTTGGGGTTTTGTTGCCCTAGTTCAGGACCAGTTTTGATGCTGCAGCTGTTGACTCTTCAATAAGAGAGAGGTGAGGAACCTTATCTAGAACTTGTCCCTCTTGGTTTGGGAGAACTTCTGGGGCTTTCCCCCTAKGTCTCTGCTGGTATGTCTATGCCTGGTCTTGTAGCAACTTGATTCTGCATATGGAGCCGTTGACTTCATGACTTATCTCAGACCTGTGTGCAAGCAGTTTCCCCAGGTTCAGGCTAACCTCTGAATCCTACAGGATACTCTTGGAGCATGTGGATGGAAATCACAGTCCTGTAGGCTTCCTCATCTGCTCCTCAACTCCATGAACCCTTCAATAAGCACTGAGGACTTAGTATGGGTGGTTTATGGGGATTTATTAGTCAAATGTAGCTTATATTTAATTCCTAATTGGGGAGAAACTAATCAGTCAGCAACGATTAGTTATTTCCCTGAGTATACTCCTTCCCTAAGTGCTGGCTGTCAGGACCACCCCTTCTATGAAATACAGGGACTTTCTGATTCAAAATCCAAAAACCTTAAATACTGTGCTCATTTCTGGGAGGACGGTAGTTGTGCTGTTGAAGCTGAGGTTGGATCTCTTTCAGTCGGATCTTCAACCACACACCTCAGTTCATGGTGTAGTCTTTGGAAACTGAGGCAGAAAAGGGATTTTATTCAGAGTYCTGGGTGAGGTCTGACTAAGATGCTCAAAGATGAGGTGGCTGGGGTGGACAGACTCAAGTCAGGGCAGTTTTCAGACTTTTCTGTCACCCTGGATTGGCTCCTGATGGTACATGAGAGAGGATGAACCCAAACCTTTAGAGGAAGCCTAAATATCTCAACTATATGCAAAAGATTGTCCTACACAACCATTTCTGCAGAAATATTTTCTATTGCTATTTAGATATGGCTATTTGGTCTAATCTGTGCCCAGGCTGATCACTTCTGAAGAAAGACCTATCTTTTGGAGGGAAGGGTCAGATTCTTCACTGTGGAGAATATGCAATTTTTAGCCCATGTATTGAACTAGACACAGCCRGAGGCTGTCTGGGTGAATTTCCAGAACTGTCTGAAATCCCTACTCATGAAGATTCATTAATTAATATTCAGTCAATTAAAAAGTTTCAAGCTAGTCCATTGTCTCAAACCAGTCTACTCTCTCGTCTCTGCAGATGACAACCTGTGAATCTCTAGACAACCCAGAGAATTAATGACTAAAGTGAACGGGTGTGCACACCTGCCCCGTGTTGATACCCAGGCACATCACAGTGTGAACTGTGACAAAAGGAATTGCAGTTAGGTCAAAGGCAATTTCCTAGATCAAATTTAAAACCATATAAATGTGATTGAATTGGCCTAGCTACTCAACATGTGAATGAAAACAAGTGCAGCTGGATATATCCACAAATATTCAGAAGATGTCTTCACGGTCTACAGATCTGGAACATGTTATACCATAATTGAACTGGATTTGGAAAGGACTTTGACTCCTTTTGCCAAAAAAAAAAAAAAAATCAGTACTGGTAAGAGACATATAAACACATTCATGTTGTTCTTACAAAAGATCTTGAGCATTGTAAAACAAGGGAAAAATTCAAGTCCAGGAGAATTTGTTTCTCAATTCCAAGGACGTGTTTCTTTTGCAGTGGTTGTTTTAAGAAATTATTGAAACTCCTTTATGAACTGTCTAGGGTTAAAGAAGGTGAAAGTTATTCACAAAATTAATGAACCRCAGGTAGTGGTTCATTGTGTATAAGGAGACAAGATGGTTTTTAATAATACTTTTGTGTCTAGTGTCACTGACTAGATCCATACTTGTATTACTATTATACAGAAAAYAATCTAGTTTCATTTAAGATAGTAAACTTTGATTTTCTCTTAGAAATGGATCTTCTGTTCTAAGAACAGGACTTCAAGATTTCTGGTGTAAAATTATCTCTTTCACTAAAACTACTGGCAAATAAATGAAATAAATGATTATTAAACATATTGAGATCACTTAAAATAAATGGGGATTGGTAAATGCAAAACATCTAGGACAATTTCCAAAACCTTTTAATCAATGCCTCTGAATTCATATTTTAAACAAGAAAGAAAACAGCTAAGAATAATGTATCTCTTAAAGTTTTAAGCTTTTAATGAAGATAATGCTGTATATTTTGGATGAATATAGATTATGGGCTAGATGAAATAAACATCTGCTGCATCAACATTTTTTTTTTTTTTTTTTTGGTGAGCTGCTTGATATAGAAAATGATTATGGGGACAAATACACAGACCTTGTCTGTCCCTCTCTTCTGAGTCTCTAAGTATTTAGTAGACACTGTATCTATGAGATAGTCTTTTTTTCTTTTCTAACAAGCTTTAAATAAAAATGAAACGAAGAAATGGAAAAAGCTGGTCATGAGTCAGTATGTATGTTGTTTAATTTTTTTTTTAAGTCACTCAAATTTTAGAGATACTCAGATTGCCTGTGATGTTTTCAGGCATATAAATTGTGTAGACTACTGGTACATTTTTCCTTGGAAGTTTTTTATATCTGAAAGCAGGATACTTTACTCCAAATTTTTAACTTGAGAACCTACTCTCTGCTAACACCTATACCTCTTCCCCAGGAGAATAAGGGAAATAAACTTGGAAATATTTGCAAAAAAATTTGAACAGAAAAAGTGTTAAGTAAATGCTAGCTGCTTATATTACCAGATTTTTTCATGTTCAGAACTTTATGTTTTTGGGGGACAAGCATTATTTGGGAAGAAAATGAATTTGTCTTAGTACAGACAGGAGACAAATTAATGTAATTCTGAATTATTAAAACAGTATATCTTTGTGTGTTGCTCATTATGTTCCTACAGAGTATGAGTTTAATTTCTATCTGCTTTTCCATTACTATCCCTCCCCTGTCCTATTACTTTTATTTTTATCACTGTAGTGCTGTGGTATCCTAATATCGTAACAGGATCCCACTGTCACTTCACAGTTGTCACTTCACAGCTGAAAGTTTTTTCCACGCCCCAGGGATTTTGCAACTGAAGAGCTGAAGAGGTATAAAATGAGAGCAATATAAGAAGAGAAATAAAGGTAATCTGGATGCATGCTGGGGGTAACTTGATTAGTCTTTGTGGGATCCATCTCATCTGACCTTGAGGATCTAGAGTGTGGAGGTCAACATATGACATAGACTCCTTTCAGCATCAACGGGAAAAAGGGATACCTCCTGCTGAGAAATTAGTCTGACTTTTTTCAAAGGTTGACTTCAAAATGAGATGGACTGTGCCCTTGAACTGCTAGTTTCTCTCCACTGACTCTAAAGGTAGGACAGATGGCCAGATMAGAGGAGCATGTCAACAGCTGGTTCAATTAAGTCTGTGCCCTGTGTTCAGCCATTGTCAAAATGTCTTGCAAGCATCTGGCTACAGGACAGTTTTCAGGAAGGTGAGAGAAGGATAATGAAGGAGAAGTTTTACACAAGAAATGTAAAAGTGAACAGTGGATATGTAGTAGGATTGTATGTAGATATGTAGTGTGACTGAGGATTATGTGATGTATTAAAGCTGTATACTCTTTACTAAAAGCTAGTTTAGTAGAAATGATTCATAAAACACATACAACTAGTTTAATAATTCAAAGAGAATTTATGAATGTCACTTACAGAGCAATGAAACCTGGACYGCCATTGGTAATTAAATTTATTTCTCTCACTTTTACTTAATGATTTTGCAAAGAAGAGGCCACTCTCTAAAGTGTAAGTCTAAGCCACTGGTGGCTTAGATGAGAATTTGTTCATAGGATAGACACCTTCCCAGCAGATATTTTGATGTTCATAGCTACTTTCAGAGCATTCCAGTTCTAATTTCAGGTTGTTCTGACTTTATTAATCTGGATGCAAAGTGCAGTTTTCTTCCAGGGATGCTGGGCAACTGCTGAAATGTATTTTGCAATCATTACCTTGCTTTACTGAGTATCATTGCTTTCTGTTTCACTGGCATTTTGAACTACAACCATCAGCCAGTCAGTGCACTAGTGGCAAAGGTCTGAGAAGGAGAATGATTGTCTTGCTGCTGGAGGTTGGAAAATCTGTTTTAGAGCATATAACTCCAAAGTCTGCAAAGAAAGAAAGCTTTTTCATGTCACTGTTTCATTTTTCTTTGCAATCATTGGTCCTGARAGACTTACACATCCTCAGCAATACTATATGGAGTAGCTTTCTGAAACCACTTTTTTACTGTACCCAATGTGACAAAGTCTTCTTACTAAGTAACATTTTCCTCACTGGACAGGAGAAAGTCAGATGTGAAGGCAGCAGTATAAAGAAAGCACAGTGAATAAAAGGAGAATCTTTAATTAGTATTCTTCCAAGGAAACGCAATCAGGCAGGCATGCATTTTATCCTGTTGAGCGAGATGACTAAGACAAACCTAATACATGCTTATTTCTAATACTGGCTGAAACAAAATCTCTGCTGAAAGCTAAGAAACTGTGTATTTCCCAGGCCAATTCCTTGTCCTCAGGAAAAATAGGACACACTAAGGAGGTGTTGGTGGTGTTGAGCATCTTCATAAGCTCATTCCCACATAAAATTTCATGACTTCATGACTTTTTTTGCTCATCTCTATATTTATTCGGCTGAATTTAATCTGTTGAGATGAAAGGAATCAATTRTGACAAAAACAGTGGATTTTCATTGTCTTGGATCAAAGGCATTCCTATGCCTTTGTGTATCACATCTTATTCAAACTGCTTTTAAAAACATTGGCTCACCAGGTGTTGTCCTGGTACTAATTTACACAAATAAGCAGACATGTGTCTCTGTCCTCACCTCAGATTATGGTATTCTCTCTGCCAGGTGTTGCCCACTGCTCCCCTCCCATCTCTCATTTTGTGGGCTGTTAGGAAAATTATACCTGCCCTGGAGGATTAAGAATTTGCTTCTTCGTTTTCTACCACTTTTCCTGACCACCTTCCCAGGGGTTTATGTGTTGTCAAGCTCATGTCATGCAGTTGTAAAGAGAAGCAGCCACACCTGAGAAATCAGTGTTTTTATGCAYTTCATGAGACTCCTGGATCCCTTCCACTTCCAAGGAGATGCTGCTCAAAGACCTTTAGCCTTTCCTCTCCCTCCAGTTTGTGTGTCTTGTAAAGGGTTAAGATAAACTGCCTGATCTCCTTGGGAAGGCGGCTCCTAATCCCTGTGGTGGGATAGTGCAGGGGAGGGGTGGAAGGGATTGGTGAAGTCAGAGCTCCATCCCAGCAGGACTCTGCTGCAGTGGGAGCATGCGCTCCATCATTGCAAAGAGATGGGATCATCTCCACAAGGAAGAGTAACCCTAACGCCAGACCATGCCTGGCACGGGCTGCCCCATTCCCGAATTTCCCTGTGAAGATAATTGCAAAGATTCTGGCTCTTTGCTGCAAGGATCAAGACACCCTTTCTGCAGCGGCAGAAACAACATCATGGTGCATCAGAGGTATCAGCAGAGGGCACTCACTCATTCCCAATATTCCACTTGCAGCAGGCACCATTTGCTTTAGGGCAAAGAAGCTAAAAAGTGTAATTCCTCACTTACTATGGCTCATKGTGGGGTTCAGTCTTATGGTGTGGGACTCAAATCCCACCAAGGGATTCCTACTATCAGCACGAATGAACACCACGGTGCACTAAAACTGCAGCCATCTCTTTCACTGGCCACCGTTGCGTTCCTGCTCACTTCTCTCACTCTGTGTCCAGGTCAACTACAATGTAAACCTGGCTGTTCACTTATTTGTGTTTAGCTGCAGGGTCTCCAGGTTAGTTCCCTGCTTGGCACTTTGCGTTAATCCATTTTGTGGCTGGAAAAAATGYGAAATTTACTCAAGAATGAAATTGTATTCCACATCGTTACACTGTTCTCATTAAATCTATTATTTCCACATCATTGCCCAAGAAAATACCCGATGCGAGAATCCTCCGAGAGTTCACTTCCCTAATTCACAGGACAATTACAAAATTGTTTTTGCCACAGTGGGAAATGTTGACTGCTGGGTCACTTAAATTCTTGCAGTGCCAACTAATAAGAAAGAGTGAGCATTTCTTCTTGCAGAACTAGAATACAGCAGTGCAGCCAGAGGACATGGAAGGGCTCTAATCTGACTTTTTTCTTTTGTTTTACTGTTTAGTTTTCTTTTCTTGTTGAAGAAAATAAATTTTCTGGGATAAATAGATGGGTTTTGTTTGGTTATTCTTGCAAGGTCTTTGTATTAAATTAATACATTTATTTTTAAATCCATCTTCATATTCATGTAATCAGATTGAATTATGATATAGTAAAGTTTCCAGAAATTATATTATTTTTACACTCTCTTGATAGAAAAATAAATCCTCCCATTGAAAAGTACATTAATATAAATAAAAGCTTTATCAAAAAATACTATGGGATTTTCTCTTGCATTCTCTTTCATTCTACACCAATTACAAATGAAATGGGTGAGTAGTCCCTTGCTGCTGAGGAAACCTTGCGCTGCTGAAGAAACCTTGCTCTAAATAGCTGTTTGGATTACAAGCTAATCTATGCTGCTTTGAGAAAGAATAGGATTAGCAAAACCTATTACTGTTCCAGTTGAACTAAATGTCAAAATATAGCTGACTTCAGTGAGTGAAGAATCAGGGCAGCTTTGAGGATTTTTGGATATCTCCACTTAAATCCTTAATGTCCAAGGCTGTACTGGAAGRCCATGATCTGTTTTGAAGTACCGTAACTTGGACACATGCTCACACTAAGACAGCTCTGTGTTTTCTCATCAGAATTTATTTTAATAATGAAATGATTTACTTTCTGTAAAATGACAATATTATGAGATCTTCAAATACTTCTGCAACATTAGTATATTCAATATATGGAGGGAGAACTTGGTTTACCAAGTAATGTCTTTTCCACATTCAGATTTCTTTTAGCGAATGACTTTTCTTCCAGAGAGAGCCTTCAGAATGGCTGATCCTAAACTTGAAGGAGACAAATAGGGAAGTCGATAGCCTTTGGAATAGGCACACACTAGTTATGTCTAAATGTCCCTTGGAGTCTAAAGAGACACAAACGTAGTAGTAAGCTGAGTTTCATCTTAGCTTAAAATCTTGAATTCCCTCTTAACCCTGTGTCTCTCTCCATTCACTATAAAAGGAGCCTTCAGTGACTGTGCAGAGGGAGCCTCGGTTCTGTAGGTTTCTGACATCAGGGAAGAAGATCCCTGCCTGATCTAACTAATCCCTGCCTGCCTAAGTAACAGAAGGAGATGTATCTGCACGTAACTTGCCTCTTACAAACTCCTCTTAAAATATGACTTATTAAAGCACACTCAGGCTCAGAGAAAAAAAAATATTATATTGCATAAGCTACAGAAAGAAAACATTCTCAAAAATGCCCGTCAAATCCCATTACAAACAATAGAAAAATCACTATTTTCTTCTTTGTTATTGTTGCTGCTAAAGAGGATAAATAAAATAAATTTGCTGTCCTGTACAGATATATTTTTATATCTTTGTGCATAAATGTGTGTGTGTCTGTATATAGTGTCATTTCTTTCTTCAACATGTATCCTATTAAATTTTCCTCTAAATATGCTACAGATTTTTCATATATAAATACAAAGGTACCCTGCCTTCAAACTTGATTTTCACGCATTTGACAGTCCTCACAGATTTTCATGCAAGGTAAAAATTGCAAACCTATTTGTACAGTCCCATGTCTTCCTACCTAATATATCTGAATAATTAATCTTTGTGGATATAAAGTCTGTGCTTGGTAGGCATGTTTAAATGAACAAACTGTTCATGAGTGTTCACATTAGCTGAAAATGCCATGACTAAGATGAGTGTTTGTAAGAATTAATGTTAACAAAACTAAAAAARCTGAAAAGAAGCTAATGAAAAATTATAAATTGTGAGGCTCTTCAGCATTATTATAGTGTGGGTTATATACAAAGCAAAAGATGAGATATGCACATCTCATCTCTTTTTCAGTTTATTTAAAAGTAGTGATATTTTTGAAACATTATTAGTGTGAAAGATAGGCCCTACCCTTGCTTTATATATTCATATATGTATCTTACTTAATATATTCATATATATATAAATCCATTTTCAGTAAAACCATATAGCCATTTTTATTTATTTCTAATTAAGTAGACTTATAATTATATGGTACTCAAAGGTAAATAAACAGACTTTAAAATAAGCATTTATAATCATTGCAGTGCTTGGGAGCTAATAAAGAAAAAATAATATCAAAATTATGCAGGCATCAGTTTAAAATGTTAATATAATTATGGAAGACATTAATTTAGGGCTGATGTTTAACAAGAATAAGACAAAGGACATATATAATACATACCGTCCAACTCCTTAAAATAGTTTATTCCTTGTAGGTTCAGGCTTAATACTTAATGTGCTCCCAGCAGAGTTAAGTACTTTTATGTAAAGAAAACAAGTAAAAGCACTACCAACACTTTTTTGGTGAAAGTACATGTTAAAAAAAAAAGTACATGAATAGATTACATGTAAAATACACCAAATATACACAGTAGGTTATATATTTCAATATGCTTTTTTATGTAAAACAGTTACTTGTCTTATGAGGGTGCTAAGTTAGTTTGAAGCCCATGTAAATATCCGTCTATGATGTACAATTAGAAAAATGCAAAAGGTAACCCCTTAAGACAGCTCTTTTTCATTACTGTGGATGGTTGTGAAATTTTTTAGATGAAGAAGGTATGAGAAACTTTGAAGAGCTCCATTCTGATCAGCATTCTCTAGACTTTCAGAAAAAAAGGAAAATGCTTTCCCCGAATTCTGCAGAAGTCAGGCAGTATCCACTTGAGAGGACACTTGCCAATAAATCAGAGAGGGCACTCAAATAGTGGTCTTGAAAAGTTATGGTTCACAGTCAGCTAGGTTTTAATGATGCTCACAGAAATTACTGGCAAATAAAATAATAATAACAATAAAGTAATGGCATACAATTCATATTGGACTCTAGAGACTGTCCTATTCTTCTCTTTTTGGGTCAGATTTGGACTTTTTAGTCAAAACTAGACATATTTTAATAAAACATGTATCTCCTCCCACTGTTCTTGGTAGAACATGAGCACAAAGATTGCATACACTGCAGATCATGTTCATCATGCAGTATTAAAGGACATTGAAAGAACAGAGAAATAGCTGAGCTTTTCTGAACCCCACAGAAGATAGAAAGTTTGGAAAGTTTCTTATCTCTATTCTTCCATTCTCATACTCTTAACAATCAAAGGAGAAGCTGACTGCTTTTCCCTTTTCTGAGAAAACAATCCAATAAAAATGTGATCAGGCCAAAACCTGTTTTTTTTTTATTCCAGTTTAATTTCTTGTTTGAGACAAAACTCTTGCTACCTGCAGGCTGATCAAAATCTGATCTATGAACTCTATAAATAGCCCTTCCTGAGCAAAGGCTGTGTAGTAAAGACAGCACTTGACAAGACATTTTTATATTGTTCAGAGATTTGTATATGAAAAAACAATATCCTTCACTTTGCTGAAATAAATACTTCTAGTCTTTCCATACCACATCTAAAAAACAATCCTTAGATGTTTGTGCAGAGACATTCACTAGTTTCTGACAGTTTTGTGGGGTTGGACAATTTGTTTGTTCTTGCACCAAAACCCTTTTGGTTTTTCTCATTAATAAGTAAATCAAATACCAAAGGACAAGTATTGCTATATTGCAGGTAACCCATTCATCTTCCTTAGAAAAACAGTATACCCCAGGAAAAAACTCTACAAGAGCTTYCAGATCTCTAGCTTCTTTCCATGAGAGTAGCATCTTCAAGGTATTTTATACACTCTACACAATGAATAGTAATTTATTATTCACCTTAATTTTGTATCTTAATATCTTTTTTTTTTATATAAGCTTCATTAGCATGTTATGCGCTACAGGATATTAAGGAAGCTCTTTGAAATCTTTTTCATATTCTAAGTGAAGGAAGCCCATAAATATTTTAGTGTTGGAGGTTTTTGTAAGTACTAGTTTATACCACTCAGTAAAATACTGTTTCTACAGTGACATGCAATGTGTCAAAGGAATTTCTTCCAGATTTTGCAGGTCTTAAAATTCACAAAAGATTAAATTCTTAAAATTCTTAAAAGATTCACAATTGTTCGTAGACTTGAAGTCTTAGTAAAGCTAAATGGAAGGCAGGTGKTGAAAATGCACATTTTATTCCAGGTACTGAAGGGCATTTTCATCTTTGTGTTTGCCTGTTGTATAACATTTACTAATCACAAATGAAAGTCTGTTAAGTTGAGGAAATTTTAGTTGAGGAAATTAAAATTTAACTTAAATTTAAGTTGAGGAAAAAACAAATTTTAAGAATTCAGTGAAGGTTAAGCAGATTCAAAATTACCTTAATATCTTAATTCCATTGAAAAAACGTGCTGTTGATATTTTTTAAAAGTTAAAAAGCCTGATTATTTATTAAAATCTTTTGAAGCAACAAAAGTCATCTTGAAGAGACTCTTGAGTAACTGTATATTTGATAGCTCCACATGGTCCAGCTACTTACAATATCAGACACTTTATAATGTCAGATATATTAATCAGGATGTATATGTTATATATATATATATACACACACACACATATACATAGTATACATAYATTAATTTTATATATATATTAAATTCATATATTATATAAATAAATACMTATATTAGATATTATGTATTTATTATATATATTACACATATATAAATTCAGAAGATTAATAAAGAGATAGTCTTTAATTAGAAACATGTAGTTGCATCTGATTTCCTTAGCTGTAGATAGCCAGTGTTCTCCTTGTAAATGAAACAATTATCAAGCATGGTATTAGAAATGCTAGAGCTGCAAGAGATGTACTACTATTTATGAAGCCAAATAATACATTTTGAAGGAAACAAAACAAAAGCTAAAAACAAAAACAACAGCAACAACAAAAAGACAGGTGAGCTTCCAGGCTCTCAAATCCAGCAATATAAAGAAAATATTGTGTATTTGAAAATTTATGGTTTTTATTCCCAGCTGAAAAAGTCTCATAAAACATTGGGAAAATTAGTAAATACACCTCAACTTTATTTTGAATCTATAGCAAGAAGTAAAATAGAAGCTGAGGAAATGCATCCTACACAGTTTTGTGCTCTTGCAGTAGCTGGTTGTATTCTGCAGAAATCTCTGTTTTTCTTTATACCAAAGTATATTAATGTACATTAATCTAGCAGAGATCTCTTCACTGTCTGTCATTTATAAAACTAAATGGTTTGGTCAGTGGATACCATGTCCAAGCCAATGTCCAACAGTGTCAGCCAAACATTTTCCCTCTAAAGTAGTGACTTGCACTTATTCTATACTGCCTTAAAGACTTTTTGTAAACATACTAGAAAGTATGAGCCTGATTTTTAAGAACATTGCATTTTCCCCCTGAAATCCTTCCCATCAAAGAAATAACTTTCAAAAATCAAAAGAAAATCCATTTATTAAGGGACACTAATAAGCTAAGATGTTTCTTAGAAAAAATATTTATCTTGCTGATATTTTTAAACTGATCTTGACATACATTTGATACACAGCAGTGGTTTTGGTGAAAAGAAGTGAGGAATTTATCAAACATATTTGGTAAATATTTCAAGTATGGGTTTACAGCTTATCACTTAGATATTTGCAGTTAAGGAGTGCATACTCTAATTACTAAAACACACTTTCTTTTTATACCTTCATTTATGCTGTCTGAAGTATTCAATGCACATACAAGCCTTGTTTGAATTTGTATGTGTATAATTCCAGAAAAACAAAATCTACAATTAATCAGTATAATTTTGGCTCCTTTTGCTGATGACCCTTAGACTTCCTATTCCTTTCCCTCAAGTAAATACAGATGGTAAAGCACAAAGAACAGTTTAACAATTCTTTGTTTAGTGTTCCCTTGTTTAGTGTTCCCTTGTCTTACTATCATCAGTAATAATATAATTTATGAGTAGATAACATCATTTCACCCTGATCAACATTGCTACTCCTGCAATAGCTTGTGGAGCTTTTCAGGTACGAGTCTTTAAAGCACGACCTATTTATATGCAGTGTGGAAAATAAATGGAAGTCCACAAAAATATCCCCAAAATATCTTAACATTGTTGCATCCAATTAAGGCTACATTATATTCTCTAGTATATCCCTGTCAGAGACTGGGAGTGGGCTCTTGTTCCCTTTTTCAGCTCTTTCCCTTCCTGATTCTTTCATCTGAATTAGTTCAGCAACCCATTTCACATCATCTCAGGTCCTGGACTCCCACAGGACTTGTTATGCTGTGCTCTGAAGCCCTACTTACTGCAAAAATTGAATAGTCCCTGTAATTTAAGTTACCTGTAAGTTCATACACACCAGGCACATGTGATCAGTGACTTATGGAACCTGTATCATGCAAGTTGGTTTTCAAATACTGAGCACAGGCTGTTTGTTTTAACCATGACAGTTTTGAATTTAACTGTGTTCCTTGTTTTATCTTACTAAAAAAGAAAACCAATATAATGACTTCAAATTCCTTGTGGGGGGGATCAGTTTGACAGAAATCTCCCAAAAATTCTTGCTCTAGAGGAACTTTAAATCAGTTCCAACATCTGTTTCTGGAAGAGGCACTGTGCCACGGAAGAGCTTTTCCTGACTATCTGAATCCAAAGCCATTATCCTGCAGTTCCCTATCCTTTGCCCCTTGGGCTGAAACGTTGCTGATGCAGCTCCGCATTGGTAAGCAAGAAGATGCTCTTGAGACCTCGGTAAAGGTCTCAAGACCACTTACCACATGAGGAAAGACTATTTACAGGTCTATATTGCTGCAGAAGGGTAAGGAGATCATTGCAAGCTTGGCTGCTTTGGGATTTCTTTATATAACACTAGCTTTGTTGTCAATTTGTAAGCAGTTTAAAAGGCTTTTCCTTAGCTGTTGAAGTTTTATGGGGCATCAGATACTCTTTGCAATATTTGATGACCTCAGTTAGCACTAAGTGAAATTTCAGAACATTTCTAGGTGAGAGAATGTCATTTTTGTGGATGGGATCTTGGTCTGTATGAGGTAGTTTAATTCCCACATGTCAGAGGGCAACTGGGAGACAGTAACAACTCTCAGTAACTGCTGAATGGGCCAGGATTTGACCCAGATGTGAAAAGAATTTTATCTTTCACTTGAAAACTTTTACGTATGTTTTGTAATTGCCTCATCAGCTATATTCAATACCAGTTGCTTAATTCCTTCTTGTTTATATCAGTGAACTCTCACAACTGAATGCAAATGTTGGTATTATAAGACTTCTGACAACTGCAAAAGAAAATCCACACAAGGCAGGAATTAATGGCACAAGAAAATTGAACTTTTCTTTGATATCCACTTTCACTTAAAAGGCTCAATCATACAAACTGGAACATGTTGGTGGTATATCTATTTCTTTGTTCCAACAGAACAGGTTAATTTGAATGAATTCGATTAAAGGGTTAAACAGAAAAAAAAAAGTAGAGTGATTCTAACTGTTAAGTATGAAGCAAATAGCAAATATCTAATCCTATGCAATCCTATGCTAGTCAAATGACTAATCCTATGCAGCGCCACTGACTCCTATTTTTGTCATTGCAGGGAAACTGAACACATGACTAGCAGAGTTAAAACATGTATGGTTAAGTCTTTTAGTTTCTCAATTACTAATAGATGTTCATAGTCGTAATATTTTCTTTAAAATTTTATATAATGCACATTTTTCTGGTTAGTCTTAAAAAAAGGAAAAAAGTTAAAAAAAAGAAAAAAAAAAGATTCAGTATTGAAATGGACATTTTCTGTTGAGGAAAGCATTTCTGCTGCCAAGTTCTTTTCTCAACCATTGTATTTTAAAGGGAACAGCAGTCAGTTTCAGGAATTTTTACCTAGGGAACAAAGAGAGAAATAGTTCCAAATGTTTCCATCTTTTATATACTGATTGGAGCTAAAAATTCCTTTTGTGATACACGACATTTCAGTATGACAAGTGAAAGCTCCAGCCTATGCAGTCAACACTGTCGAACACTGAATCTTTTGAAACCTGTTGCTTGGAGCTTCAATAATCTTTTTCCTTTACAGGGTGATGATACACTTGGTCCTTTATTGATATACTTCTGTACCTTTCTGTTTGATAGGCGGCTTAAAGAGAACTTGTTTTCAAATTGTATGTAAGTCATCTTCCCTCTAAGAATTCTACTGAAGAAATTCTGTGCACCCGAGGGTAAAAAATCAGATGATACATGAATAAAAGTATGTGGGTGCCTTTGGCATTTTTCAGAAGTGCTTTAAAAATTCTCATTGCTCTTTGCACTTCCTTTGCTCTGAGGAAAGATGATCATGTGTTTTAGATCAAAGCTTCAAAAAAGGTTACAAAAGTCTCAGCAGATACCTGATCTCTGATCAGCTTAATCAAAGGGTGAATTACAGAGCAAGTCATTTCCATTTCTCCAGTCATTTTGAAAYGTGCAGATCAGAACTTTCTTACAGCAACTATTTTAAAATTATCTTTAAGAGTATACTATGATCTATAAGAGGCCATTTTCATTACTGTTACACTCACAGGGTATACTCTCATCTATCATATGGTGTTGAAGGGATGCTCCGTTAATAAACTTCCTAAATTTTCAGCACTTCTTCTGCTCTACAGTTGATCATTCTGGTATTAGTTTTATTTTGGAGTATTTTGTGAAATGCAGCCGTTGTGCACAGAAGCATCTGCATTTCATCATTTTTTTTTTTTTCCGGACAAAATCTGTGTAGATAAAAGAGTTAGTACCAGCTTTTTCCTGAATGCAAATGTTGTTAAAGTGTTATTATTTAGCATTAAATCCTTCTACTCTAAACAGGAAGTTCAATCAAGAATCATTTTATTTTAGACTGTAAGAAAACTTCAGTTCTTGGCTCCAGAACTCTATAGGTATCCAGCAAGACCGAAAGAGATGTCCTGTGCACTTCCTCCTCCATTCTGTTTTCATCTTCTGTTTCTGCAAATCCTCAAATGAAGAAGACTGGCTTCTCCTTACCTTTATGTGGTGAATTTTCTGTTACTGAGGTCTTTGCCTTGATCTCCTCTCATTATAGAAGAGATGGATATCTAATTCAATTGTTTTATACTATAGGAAGAGAAGAAATTAGTCTTTTCACATTTGTTACCTAACACCCTCAAGTGTCTTTCATTACCAAAATGTCTGACTATATTATTTTCTCTGTTCAACAAAATACATTATCAGAAAAGGAAATTATTTTACTGATCTGTTTTCTAAGATTTTTTCACCCTTCATCTTTCACAACTAACATAATTTTTATAACAAGTGTCTTCATACAGTGGAATATATCTCCAATTTTCAGCGGCAATTTCATTTTGTTGGCCTCATAACATATGTATTTTCTTTTGAGTTATAACATTAGAGCATATGATATCTCTATTCTTATTCTTTACAGGTCATCTGAAAGTCAGAGCTCATGTTATCTGTCTTTGCAACTGCAGTTATCAGGATTGAAGCTGTATCCTGCATGTGTGCTGCAGGCACTTGCCCTCACTTCTTACAGACAGATTCCTCAGAAAACCTTTTCTGATGTTATTATTTTTCCCAACACATGTTCTATTATTGTCAGTGAAGTGAAATTCTCTAAAGATTTTTTTTTTTTAAGTGAGAAAATGATGCATAAGACTTTATAGTAAACAAGCTAGTCAAGGCATGTGCTCTGCATTGGTACAGAAGTTTCTGCTCATGCTATAAAGTCAAATGCCTTACATGCTGGTTAGTGCTTTTTAATGTTTTCAGTATGTTTAGGGCAATCTTTCCCTTATCCTGGGAATTTCAGCCAGGTTGCTCTGTTTTGTTTCTGCTGCAGAATGCCATAAAAATATTTACATTTTAAGCCTGTCCTGTGTCCTTCAGGAACTGTTGGAGCTGTTTGTTCTCGGATGAGTTCCAAGAATATAAGCTTGATTTTGCAGATAGGTGCTCATTTCTTACAGCTTTTCTAATTCCCCACAGGAGACCTTATACAAAAGAAAATCTAAATCTAGGAACATTTTTCTTTTTGTTTTGTCAGGTTGMTTCCCGGACATGATAAAGTAAAGTATGTGTCTTAAAGCTGATTTTATTTTTCTGATGCCTGTCATATGCTCACTAGTATATCACATCCCCACATATGTTAAGAATTTTCCTGACTTCACATGTTAGTAAATGGGTGTAAGAAGGGCTGTTTGGGACATGCCGCAGACATTTCACACAGTGGCCTTCCCTTCTGATTTCCTGGCTTCTTTTCTGCAGGCCATAATTTATTGCTGACCCAGCGATTTCCTCCCAGCTTTCCATCAGGGACCACTCTAGGAAGAATTTATGGTCRTCTCTCCTGTTTATCGGACACAAGTCTTTTGCTGCAGTGTCCCTCCAGGGGGCTATGAAGACAAGAGGTAGTTTTACCTTATTTTTGAATGATTTCACTAATAAAAGGTTTATATTATCCTTCTGAAATGGCTGTCACTGGAGATAGGTTGGAGACATCATCTGTCACTAGCGCAGTAAGGGCTATCATTCATTTCTCAAAGTTCTTTTCTTTGCCACAGTAATTGTGTTATGTATATTTTTCTTGGCATATACGATATCTTTGCAGATGAGAAGCAGGTGTCAAAATGAAGATCTCAGTCAATCTGAAAATAAAAGTAGAGCCAAAAGCATTTTCTGTTCTAGTATGATAGTCAAGTCTGTAGCTTTGTAGCTAATCTAAATATCCTGCTACGCTGGTGACCACATTTTTCAGTTGTCTGTCTCGTTTGATTTGATATGTCATTTGAGCAAATACTGGTCTATTTATGATGAGTTGATAAAGAGCTCACTCTCATACTTGCTTGATGCCATTTCCCAATGTTTGTGAAGATTTTACTACTAATACTTCATCTGTTCTATTTTGTTTTGCCAAAATCTGAACCTCTGTTGTGCTACATAATGCATTTAGTATGTAATGCAATCTGTACATTCTTATATCCATCACTAAAATAATAATTATTCACATGTCCGATTGTGGTTTTCAATTCTTTTATCACAAAGTCAATGTGCATTTGCATTAGTTTCTCAGAGACATATTTGTCTTCAAAAAGCCCTGTTTCATGAAGGGAGAGTGTACTTTTCCTGTACATATAGGTTACTACATATAATACAGATTATTATTCATATTTTTAAAATTCAATTCCAGAGATTTTATATGAGAAAAGACCATCAMACTGCTGTTTCATGTTCTTTCTATAGGTTCTTTCATGAAACTATAGTTAAATCTGTTCCCAGTGCTAGGCAGATATGAATGATTTATTGTTTTATTTTCCTGTACTTTTATTAGATTTAGTTGTTATATCTTTCAGCTGTTATTATTCAGATTATGCTTAAATTTATATATAATTATTTCAGGCAAATATTCATCATTTGCACATTTTACTTCTGGAAAAAAATGCATATTTTTTAAGAGATAAGATTTTATTTTTCATATATAGGGCTGATGGGATTTATTTAACTATGTTTACAACTGAAATTCTGTCCCTCAGCTCACTGCACCAACACTAAAAGAACTGGAATGTCTAGAAAATGGTAATTCWGATGTCTCACTCCTAGAGGTGCCTTCTTCACTCCACTACCAAGACAGTACAGGGTGGGTCAGTAAGATGTGTATGTGTATGGAGAAAAGTAAATAAAAAGGAGAATTATCATCCGTAATTCCTTGTATTTTTTTCCTTTCTTTTTGTTTACCTCCTTTGTCACCTTTTTTATACTCCAGAATTTCTCACCAAAAAATAAAAACTATATTTCTAGAGACGACTTCTGCATGCATCAGCAATGCCTTCTGATGCAGATTAAACAGACTTTTAACACTAGTCTAGTCTGGCATGACTAGTCATGCCATCAGTGTCTTTTGGGCACATGTAGCAAAACTGCAGCTCAAATGCAAATGCTAGTGGGGAATATCTATTCTTATTTCCTGGGAGGTAAGAGTTCATACACAAACATCTGTGCAAATGTCAGTCAGGACTTCTAGTTTGACATCTTTTTGTCTTTTTGATACATTTTTTCTTTTTTTTTCACAACAACTCACAGGGTATATATACTTCTTTATGGATCTTTGTGAAAATCTTCCTTAATTCCTCAAAAGCAAGAGTAAAAGGAGAGATTAGTACTATTTAATTTTGTTGCAGAATTCTACTTGTTGAAGCAGGCCATGGTCTGTATTTCTGCCAAAGGAGAAATCAATAAGTGATTCTTCTATTTTTGGCCTATTTGAAGAATCTAGATAACCATGGCCTGATAAATCTGCTTTTTATTTACAAAAAAAAAGCTTTAAAATACATATTTTTATTTATTATATTATTTTATATTTTATTATTTTATTTATTTTTTCAAATAAATTAGTTCAGATTTAAATCTTTTCTCAAGTTCAACATACATTTGCAATATTCTTTTCAGAGTTCTGGTATAAGCAGCATAAACTTTCTTGACATGTAAGATAGATGGAATTGAACAGAAAACCACACTCTTAAATATTTCTTCTTCTAATACGGTACATATATACAGTCAACAATGAGTATGAGACATGCCCAGGCTTTTAAAATGATTTTGAGTTTTTCTGGTCCTTGACTGTCAATATAATCACTGGAAAAATATAGAACTTTTCTTGATCTAGTTTAGATTTCTTATAGAGCTTCAGCTGTAAGTTTCAGTTCTTCACTGTCAATCCGTGCTGTGGAGATGAACATTTGATCAGGGGAAACTGTTCACTTTGTGCTTTAGCAGAGGACCATGTACCAGCTGAACACTGACCGTTACGCTGCAATCTGAGGCCTCAGGAAGAAAGTCAGAAGTGCCCAGTGTGTCTCCTTGGTGGACCTCTTCACTGGATGTCAGATATTAGGATCTCTCCTCCTGTGTTATCTGCATCTTTAGCTTCACAGAGAAAGGAAAATGTTTCAGTAATAGATTCACCCTTAGTCTGGAGGGGAGAAGTGATCTCTCTTCTATCATCTTTCCTAAAACCTGCATGCAGAAACTTATGACAACTTGAATCTCACCCATATACAACCTATTTATAGATGATCTGGAGAAGTCTAATAGCTGCTATGGAAGTCCTGTGCTGTTATGCTGTACTTAAGATACAAAGATTTGCTGCCCTACGATATCAATGTCTGACACTAGGTCAGATTAAATATCACTTTCTAGACATTTCCAGATCATTCAATACATRCGTAGTTAATCTTGACCAGGAAGGTTAGATATTAGGAGGAAGAAGGTACCCAAACATTAAGTCTGCTTTGAGCCATAAAAATCTCTAATAGAGGCAGAGGGTAACCCTCTCTTTTCTGCAGGAAACTAATTTGTTTCCACGGTTGCTGGAATAACTCCAGAGTAGTCCCTCTACAATCAAAGTGTGTAACTTCCACTCTGTTGCTTTTCACCAAGGACTCAGACAAATGTTTGTCTGGCTTCACTGGTACCTTCTAATGGCCTGGAACAGCTGAGGAATGAACAAATTCTTCTGTCTGACTGTATGAATCTGCATATGACTGCATATGTCTGACTGTATGAATCTGCTGTCTGACTGCAGTATCTTCACACCTAGCCACATCCCAATATTTAGGCATCAGATAAGGATGATAATTCTTAAAAATCTATTTAACAATTCCTACTCTTTATCTTGAATGGCTTATTCAGTCTCAAAAAGAGAAAGATTTTCATAAGAGATGATCAGAATGGAGATGCTAAGGGACTCATCTGACYAAACCCCACAAAGTCTGGAAGTAGATAAATCTGTCTGAGCCCATGACCCTAAATTCCATCACAGGTAGTGTAGAGCAAGAGGCACACCTGGGACAGAATTTAATTTGATCACAAATCCTTCTCAGATGATTCACATTGAAGAAATGGCTGCTTCTGTGGCCTATAAAGGAAGGCAAAGGGGACAAACTCAGATACAGAAATTTGCATAGTAGACATGTAAAATTAGACTGACAAATTTGTCCCAAGTACCTTGTGCCAATCAAGAAAAAGATAAATCCTTCTGTAGTGCCAAATTGTTCCAAAATAATGATCAGATCCTGCTTTTCTGTCAGAGAGTGTCAATGTACATACAAACAACACAACTTGAAGGAGTCCTAGGGTGGTGGGAAACTCACCCATGGATGGGTTTCCAYGTTTCTTTTTCAGTGGAGAAAAACTTTTACAGTTTTTCATTATATTYTACATATAGCTTCAGACCTCAAAATTAAAGGAGACTTGAAATGTTGAAGATTGCTTATTTCATTATACCCATATCTCTCCAATGGTTTTGTAAATACTCAGGAAATGGAGACCATTTGCAYTTTGAAGTCTCCACTTTGAAGTCTGCTTGCCTGCCCTACAATTAATGTGAACTTCTGGCATCCTCAATGTCTTCTCTCATTTCTGAGTAAGTACAGTCATTAGCTTTTTGAGTGGTTTCATGCTTTATAGAAAGTAGGATATGACTTTTTTTCAGGTGTGTCTCATCTTCAGTCTTATTGTTGTACAAAAATATTTTTGATGTTAGGTCATTCTGGGAATTAAATAATTAAATTTCCTTTTTTTTTTTTTTTTTTTTTTCTTTTTTTCTTTCTATGAGATGCTAGTTCATTATTAGAACAGAGCTACCTCATTTTTCTCTGGCAGATTCATTTTTTTCATTCTGCAGATAAGAGTAACTCTGATACCGCTCTTCTTTCTGTACCAGAATCCGTCCTCAATTAAAGGATAATCTTTGCAAGAAAGACCAAGTTCTTTTGTTGCACTACAAGCAGGTGTTCTACATTGCTTTCAGTTGGGTATGAAATTAATAGAAAGCTATTTTTTATTCCCTTAGTCCTTTTGAAAAAATCTGGGTAGTCACAGTTTTATATTATCTTCTTCTGGAAACACAATTATCTGCTAAAATTGGATTTAGAGAGACAAGTGTCACAGTCTATGTGCACGTGGAATTGCTTTTGATAATCCTGTTCTTGTTCAGAAAGGGCAATAATATTGTCAATATCTTTCCTGGCACTTGCACCCTCACTGAAGATAAAACACAAGTAGCAGAAGAACACTTGGTGACATTTTTCTGATGGAAGGCAGAAGTTCATTTTAGAATTTTTATTGAAGTAGTCATGCAGACTGGAATATTAATGTAATAATGAAACAAATCTGAGTAAGGCTGAATGTTGATGAGTGAAGTGTATATCATGGTGCTTCTATCATTAGGCCTCAGAAAATGAATATAAATATTTGTCACCTACATTTTTTCTCTGGAGTCTTTCTAGGACCTCAAAGTCCTCCATAAGTCCCGCCACACCCTTTGTAAGTATGATTTACATTGACCTCATTCCATAGCAATTGAAATCACCAGTCTTGCATCACAACTGAACTGTCGGAAGGTTGTATGTGACGGTCAAATCTATTGTCCTCAGCTTTTGCCATTTTCCTTGTGTTTCAGAGGGATCCATTTTTGTTAAATTATTATCTGTATTGTTATTAAACTTCTCCTAGTCTCAATCAAATATTGGACTATTACCTATTACAATTTTGCTCTCTGAAGATAATTTATATCTGCTGTAGTTTTTCCTTCTCATATCTCTATGAACTGCAATCTTTTTTTCTCTTCTTGATAAAGAGCCTTAGAAGAAATTTCATAGCACTCTTTCCCCAGAACCTCAGTGACTACAAACTGAAACAATCCCTATCAAATCCAGCTATCACTTATAATAATACATTGTCTTTACAGTGTTTTCCATCATTAGATTAGATTCATTTCTTAAAAGGGACTTGCCGGTACACAGAAACTTGGTTTGTGTTTGGTCTTAGTATTTGATATAGCTAATGTGGCTCAGAATAGACTGAACAATCTGTTTCACCATTACTCAGAGCAATGTTCCCCACCTCTGATATAAAACATATGGCCTTTTTAATGTACTGGGTGAGATTTCAGTCCACTGGGGAACACAGGTATCTGTCCTACATGTCCAACATTTTCCTGTTAAAATGATCTTCTGATTGTTTTCATACCCTACCAGGAATAATTTATATATTGAAGTTCCTCATTTTCACTAGGAATTCACAGGAAAGATTGTGATACTTTTTAATAAACAGCAAATTGTATATCATTTTCTACATTGATTTTTGGAAACATGAAATAAATAAGCCAACATTGATGTGAGAAATCTCTAGACTTTCTAGAATGATCCATGGGGTCACAGGGTCACAATGTCTACCTCTTAAGTTATGATTAACTATTGCTGTTGAAGGTGGATTTGAAGGTACTCTGTCATAGACTCAATATCACTTGGACTCATTTCTCAAAGTCCCATTGCTCTTCAGAAAGGAAAATTACTGTTGTCAAAATCTCTCTTGCAATTTAAACTATCATTATAAGTGAAATGCGGGTGTCAAAGACAATTTCTTTTTTCAGGCAGGAGGTTCAGTCAAGCATTTCTATAGAAAAAGAACCAATCAATCAGCATTGCTGAATCGCCTGACATTCTGGGTAATGTTGGCAACGCATGTGATTTTTTCTTTACCCTGCATGTTYACATCTCTGCATTTTCCTGGTAGCAACTAAATTCTCATTTTTGTTTCTTTAGTTTCTTTAGAAATATCTCCAGGCTGAATGATGAGTCATAGACCTTTTCTCTAGGCATTTTATTAGTCTCCTCTATGGAGCAGGCCATTACCTTTGTCACACAGCTTGCACGAGATTGCCTATTTCCTGATCATTAGAGAATACCTCAGCCCATGAAATTTTCTTTTCATTCCTAAACTATTTTTAAAGCATGCAAAAATGCAAGCACATTTTGTTCTGGGGAGATACCCTTCCTCCCTTCCTTATTAATTCTCTTTCTCGTCCCACAATGAGAAGTGTACCAAGAAATGGTGAACCACTTTTATGAATTATCTAAGAAAAATGATGAGATCCTCATTTACATAATTAAAGCAGATATTTTATCATGATCCAATTTATTAACAGTCAGTCATGAAATAATTTCATAGTTCTGTTTCGTGCCCTAAACCTCTTGTAATTTTTGGATATGCAGAGAATGATAAATTTCATCTAGGGTACTGCAGAAATCCATTTTGATTGGAGACACAGAATATTTAATACTTTTTTCTTGGTATTTTTTTTGCCTCTCTGGAAGGAGGAAGCAAAAATATCTTAATTACTTACAACTTCCCCATTCTAGGTAAAACTTTTTTTTTTTTTTTTTTTTTTTTAACATTTTATCTTTGACAAAGCAATAAAGATTATCTACACTCCTGGCGCTCATCTGAATGCACATTGCCTCGGAGAAAAGTGTGATAATTTTCACACACCCAGAAGCTCTTCACATGGTGATTGCTGCAAGGCTGTTGTGGACTTTTCAGCTTCCTTTCAGCCTCCTAGGGACAGACACAGCCATCCACAGACTCTAGAGGAAGGGAATCATGCTCTCTTACCAATGTCATGCTCTTTTCAGTTGTCCTCTCCACTTTCCTAGAGTTTGAATAGGATAAAGCATATTTTCTATTTTTTTTGTTTTCTTCTTCAAGATAGGAGTGAGAAGTTAACTCCACTCATTCCTTCAAGTATGGGTAGTCTTCTCTAGTGTTCTTTCTCTACAAACACACAACAATGAAGAGACCGTGATGGAAAAGATGTCATTTTCATTATCTACTTAATATTATTTAAGGATGTTTTCTTCTTCCTGAATTACATCATATTTGCCCGGAATTAGAAGAATACTTATATAGAAAAATCCYTCATTAGGGGTTTTTAGTACTCTGAAGCCATATAATTTAAGACTATGGAATGGGAAGATTGAAAAAAAATGAATAATACTCTTTTTTCCATTTACTTGAAATATCCCAAAGCCCTAGTTAGGATTTCCATCAGATATTCTACTATGTGTTTTAATATACATGCTTATATAGGGATTTATTTTTTCAGTAACTGAACTCTTGAGCAGGCACATACTAACTCATTCCTAATCATCTCAGTATAATGATTATGATTTTATAAAGAAATGTGATGCCTGAAATGCTTAATTTTTATGTTGAAAAATTACTCCTATGCCTAAATTGGTTATATAAGCCTCATGTTAATCACTTGGTCTCTGACTGCCATTCCTGTGATACCTGAGAGCCAGATCAGCATCCAGATCACCTTAAGTCATCTTAAATGGCACTACATGTCTATAGTTAGGTCTCTGAACAATTTCTGAATAATTCCATAGATGACTAGACTTAGATACATACTACTAATTAAGGAGGTAACAAACTCAGTAAGGTCTTCCTCAGAATAATGAATGTCACTGACTTCCAATTAAATCATTTTTTACCAYATCATTAGCATTACCATCTTTCCTTAATTTATATGTTGCAGGGCGTTATACTTATCACATTGTGTATAATTATTCCTTGTCCTTTATTCTTAATAAATATTATATTTATTAACTTTATGGTTTTTTTACCATTAAAATTCAGACATCTATGTTGGCTGCATCTTCCATGCTCAGTCTTCTGCATGTTTTACATTTATTCTCATTCAATGCGGAARACACTGCTGATATGTTAAGAAATATGAGTCCACCAGACTGCAGGGCAGAGATGCTCCATACAGCTGGCAGCTTCAGAGACTACTCCTCAGCTCCTCCAGAGACTGGACTTCATTAGTTTTGCCCAGGCACAAAGTTTGACTAATCAGTATTATTTTGCTTTCTTTATGGACTAATTTCCAATAGTAGCATTACACTCTATACAGTTTCTAAACAACAAATAAAAGGGCTCAACAGTCCAGTGACAGCAAATAATCCCAGATATTGGTCTCTCTTTTCACATGTTTCACTGGTTCCTGGTATTTTCTTACTGGCTATTATTTCATATCTTGTGTCCATCATGATGTCTTAAGCAAAACTGTTTAAGCTACATTATATTTTAATTATGCATTCTCAAAGTGGAAAACTAGAGTCTTCAAGTATATTGACAATTTATTCTGTTGACTCCTTAATTTAGATGAATTGTTTTGCAGATATTCTGTCTCTCTGTGAATTATATAACTGTGATACAGTGATCTATGAGAACAATMACTGGGAATATGATCCACAGTGTGATGAGCTGAGAACAAAACAGTAGCCTTAGAATGGAAGAAAACTCTGTTATTCTAAGAACAATGAGATAACAGGTTTTGCCAGACTAAATTCAGTGTGTTGTTCAGTTCTTAGTATTATTTAATGTAGATTTGTCTTTGCTTCAAATCTTTCTATAAAATTCTTTCTATTTACAGTATGAATTTCTTTGAACATTTTATCCTGTGTAGTCTGTGCCACTGTCTGTGTTTATACTGTATCATTAATTTTCTTGTGACAGTGTAGTAAAGATGCATCTATTATCCTAAAATAATTTGAAAATAGGATATTTATTGCTTACATTTATTTTAGAAAACAAGGCAGAAACATTTCAGATCGATTCTCTCCATTTTCTACTCATCCAATGCTGAGCTGATTTTGCAGTAATYTCTCCCCATTATTTGTATGAAATGCTGCAGTCTATTGTGCTGACAAGATTCAAAAGAGTTTCCAATCATTTTTCTTCCCAAGGGAAACCGAAATCAATAGTTATTTTCCACTGGTGAATTTTCATAAAAGCACTTGCCTTGAAAGTTTTTATATAATCATCTATTACAGTAGATAGTTTTACTGCCTAGGAAAGAGAAGCAGTAAAGTTATTCAAAGCTCACAGTTGCATACTTTTTTTCATCCCTTGGAACAGCAGAGTAAGAAGTATTATTTATTCCCTCTTATAATCAGTCAATACACAAAGAACAAAAAAATCTTTTAATAAGTGTATATTTATCTAGCTCATAAATAGCTGTTATTAATACACAGCAGGGATATCTTGTCCTTTGCCATTATGTTCTTTCTTGAGATATATGAACTCCAGGAGTATTTCATTATACTTCCTATGATGAGATGTTTTTCCTGCTGTACAACAGGCAATTCTGAACTGAGCCAAAAATTTAAAAAAAAAAAGAAAAAGCAGAGATAGTTTCATTAAAAATCCTTCCTATTTTTTCCCAAGAGGAATTTTTTTTCAGACATTATTTATGAATGTGACCAACTACTGGGATCAGCGTCTGACTGTTTCAGTTTTTGCTTATTCCTTGATTGGAACAAATGCACAAGATTTCTTTGTTGACAGGTTACCACTGAGTTGTCTTGATGTATATTAAGTTAGTTTTGGTAATGGAAATGGAAGCAATATTATCCATTTTCTTATCATATACATTACGTAGGGTCTGTTGTGAGGTCTGATGATAGAATAAAGAAATGRTAGTCTACAGACCATGATTTCAGATTATCTGCACACTATAAACAATGTGATATTCATTTTGAAAGACATTAAAAATGGTCAGCTGCTAATTTTTCTGTCTACATGAGGCCATGTTTCAAGAATGTTGAAGTCAATTGGAAATCTGTGAGAGTGACCTCTCTGTCATTGCTATTTAACATCATTCTCYTATGTGCATACATCAAAGATTGATTCCAGTAAATGAGTTCAAGGAAAGTATTTTTGAAAAGTATGAGACCAGCTATGAATATAAAAAAATCATCTTTGATTGTAGAAAATTCCTTCACATATTTCATAACAAATAAAATTTCATAATCACTGAATTATTTTTTGCAAAAATCAAGTGAGTTTAAAGCTGTCAGTGAGAGGAAAGAAGTTGAGAGAATTACTGGAGTTTTACAGYTCTAGAAACAACAGTTAGTAAACTGTTATGCTACTATATATTACTGTATTACTGTCATAATTTATTTAAAAATTAAACACTTGTGGAGAAAAAAAAAGTGTCTACAGTTGGTTTCCTGTCTATGACTTTTTCATTTACAATATGAAAAGGAGGAATATCCTGAAAACATTTTTTTATAGAAACAGAACTTCCTGTCTGAAAGAATGACATGTCTATAACTTGCAATTTTTTTGCTAAAGACCTTCATTTTAACTCTACTGTAAATTCTCAATCAACAATCATTTTTACTTTACAAATTTGCATCACCATTAGACCTTTTCCAATATGGAGACAACTCCATTCTCACCTGTGAAGAATCAAAACTGTCAAGGGCTCTATCTTAAGTTCTAATATTTTGCAAAAACTGATGAGTCATAAGCAGATGTCCTATGTCTTTTGAACTGCCATCTGTTATGACTGGATGGAAGATGTTTGGATATTTCTGTCAAAGTATTTAAACCTTTTTTTTCTGAAAAGTCTTTTCTTCAGTTAGCATGCATTCAAGAGGAGCCCTGTAAAGGCAGCAGCTGTTTCTGTGAGCACGAAGGGCTCAGCTTTATAGACAATTTTCTTGTATTCCTCTCAGATTAGAAACTGGTTGTTATTCCCATTCATCTTGAAAGTTTCAAGAGCTGTCCGGGCAACATAATTGGTATTTTTTAACAGCCATCTTCTGCTGCTGGATTCACTACAATTGAAACAGATGGAGTCATAAAAGTTATATCTGAGTCATTCTTAAGATGGTACAATATCAATGTTGAATGTTTATATATTTTTCATGTGTTTTTATCTAGAGCTCAAGGCTTTTGAGTCTCAATAGTGCTTATGTGAGCCTCTACAATGAGTTTTGTCAGCACTGTAAGTAGGCACCCTGTAAGTAATATGCCTGCTAAGTGATTATCTCTATTCACATTATTTCAACCTCTAAAATAAAASCTTATAGGAGTTACTGGCTTTTTATTTTACAGAAGCGGGAACATAATTGTATTATATATCTGAGATACTGTTGAAGATTTGGTGCTGTCTATATCTCATAGCTGTGAGATATATGCTATGAAGTATCTCACCATGACAGCATTTCTACTCCATTCAAACTTGGAGCTATGAGGAGTAAGTTGAACTTCTGTTACTGTTTTCTCTGCTGAACAGGGAATGCAATTTCTGTAGTCTCCACTCTTTTTCCTTTCTCAGCTTGAATATCATAAATTAAATGCCACAGAAAGACAAATTATACTAGTGCTTTAATTGTGGGTRAGATCACTTGTCATAAAAATTGCCAGTCCCTACAGAAAATTAGTTAGGGATGAAAGAAATCACATCTTAACTASTGCTTAGAATCTTATCCTCAGCTTTGAAATAACACATGATCTGAATGAAATGGATCCCCTGTTCTTTTAATCATTCACCAAATTACTGCTGTGTGGCCCAGTGATTGCAGAGCTGCCTGTTTTATTTGCTGATTGTAGGGAAGTTACRGATACCATGGCCAAGGAGCATAACTTGGTTATAGGTATCATGGCCAAAGAGCATTGCCCTACATCAAGAGCTAACTCATAACTGCCCAGGGAAATGCTGATACAGATACTTTGCAGTGAAGTGTTATATCTTTAGGAGTCAAAACTCCTTATTATTTTCCTCTCGKCTCAGCACGTAACTCTGCAGCACAGTATCTATTTTCCTCAATTATGGATTTAATTTCAAGTCTGCATTTACATAGAACAAAGAAAATTTCTGAGACATGCTCATAGCTAAAGCTAAAAGATTTTTAACATGATAACCTAGTGTTTAATCTGTAGCTTTCCACTTGTCTGTATTTCTGTCAGTCTACCTGTTCAACTACCCACCTATCCTTTTGTGATGATGAAAACTTGAAAAAMACAATTGAATCTTTCCTATCTTGAATATGTTTCTGAGAGTTCATAGTTCAAAAGAACTCATGATAATTCATATTGTATTATAATAAATAGAAAATGCTCTCTTTGAACTATGTATTATTCAAACACATATTTAATCATATAGTTATTGTGAAGGGACACCTTTGTAATGAATTTGAAATAATAGCAGTAAAGGGAAAAGTGAAGATATGAGTGTATAAAAAACAGATGAGACCTGAAAATGAAAAAGAAGATGAGAGAGAGAATGTGAAGAATAAAAAAGACCTTGAGAAGGAATAAGTCATGAAGAATAGAAAGATTTCTTGTTAAATTATGTAGCATTTCTTCCTCTTATTCATACCGTTATTRCAGGATCAAAGTCAATTTTCTGTTCTATAGACAAAATATAATATTTCATTTKAAATAACTTTGATTATATTTGTTTAAAGTCAATAACAGCAGAGAAAAAAGATAAACACCTACAGGAGATCACAATTATGCATTTCTTTGTTCTGTAACCTCCTTCATGATCTGTCCTCAGAAGAGTGGCAGATGCCTTGAAATGTAAAAGGTCACTAAAGAGAACATCAAAAAACTAATTATAGCTTCTTGACAGCATCTTATGAAGAGAGCTGCTTCTCACTCTAAAGACTCAGAACAATGAAGAGAATGAAAAGTATGTGTTGACAGAACTGTACATCCCTTGAACAGGAACCAGGCTAATTTGTCCAGAAGAAATGCTGTCGAAGAAGTGACTAGAAGCAAGGAAGAGTGGAAATACTATTTTGGATCCTTACCAACCTAAACTTACTCTGCTTTCCTTAATTATTACTGAGCAGAGGAAAGGTTTTACTGAGAAGAAAGGTTTTACCTCYTCACTTGCCAAGATATAGCATGTTCTTAATCTATGAAAAATAAGGAGCTATTTGTATTGARCCTAAAGTACTGCTTTTGCATGCCTCCGTGAAGTTAAGACAAGAGACCAAACTTCTCACAACCCCTCTGATTTACTGAGGATGCTGAAAATAGCCTTTAGCCCTCCAAATATAATTTTAGTGCACATAAACAGATATGAAAACTTTTGTTTTAGTAGAGGGAAAGGAGGTAGTAAGTGAATAATTAGCAGTGATAAGTTGGCTTTCATGGTGACTACAAAAATAAATTTAAATGAATGATCTGTGTGCAGGTCAAACAGCTCAAGGCTTTTTGTAGCTCTCCTGGAACTTTTTTACTTGCCTTGCAGAAGTCTTTTAGACACAAAAATGTCAGGTTTAGTTGAAATGCCAGAGGGTTTCAAAGTCTAGTGATGACCAGCACAGGTCAGCCTAAACTTCCTATCAGTAATGGCCATGTTTTCATCAGTATCTATAGAAATGTTAAAAACACAGGAGAAAAGACTTAAAAAAAAAAAAAAATCAGTTTTAGTGTTGTCATGAACATCCTGAGAGAAGAAAGGGCTTAGAAGGCAGAGTCATTTTAACTTTCAATATAAACACAGCTCACATTTTGTCCAAGTGGTTTCTAGAGCTTTGAGAAGATTAATAAGTGTTTAATACCTATTCAAGTCTTCCTCTCAAATGCTATGTTGATAAGCTTTTTAGATTAGCAGATAGTGTAAAGGACTTCAAAGGCTTACGCAGTCATTCCCAGTAGGCTTCCTAAATACAGCTGGAAGTCAAACTAATTGGCAGTCTGCAGTGAGGTAATTAGCCACAGGATGAAGTAAAAGGGAGACAGAGACCTGACATTATGTATGCATCATTAGTTGGCTATGTGACTTTGCTTTGCACAAGTGAAACTACTATGAGAGTATTAAGATAATTTTTATACACAAATAATGGAAATACATCTGAAGGAAAAAGGGGCCTGAACCTTCTGCAGACAAAGGCGGTAATCTAAGTAAGGTGAAAGCATTGTTTTTTAAAAAGTATATTTGCACCGAAAACTCTACACTTGGCAGACTGCACTCATTCTAAAGTGGGAGGTCCTGATCTCTATTGCATTATTAAAATGTAAAATAACTCAATTTACTTCAATGATATCATTCTGGTTTTCTCCTGAGTGTAGAATCTAACCCATCTCCATTATAATCACATCATAGTCATATACAAAGAGTGCTAAAACACCTTTTCTAGGGTAGATAATGGCAGTGAGATAACAGGATTGCTTCTTTCTTCTTTTCTTCCTCCAACATCACAGGAGCTGCAGCAAACATTCAAAGAGTAACATTCTTTTTATAAATATACAAATGCAGTAGTGCCATTCGGTGTGACAGACTAAAGGATGAGAAAATGTCATAAAATGAAGACATTTTAATGTTATTATCAGCAATGTTCATTCATCACAGTTGCTCCCAGGTCCCTGGGGAGCTGCAACTGCAGTTGTCTGGAATAGGGACAATCATAGCATTCCCCGCTCGGAGATTGGATGGCAGAGTGATTGGGCTTGTTACTTTGAACTATGAAGACTCAGTAGAACAAATCATCCTCAGAAAACAGAATTTTGACTCGAGACAGCTGTAAAAACTCAAACGAAAAGCTCTCTTCTAAGATTGACCTCAGAGCTTCTGTAAGCAAAAGAAAAAAAAAACCCTGTCATGCAAACTATTTCTATTGCCTCCATTTTCTTTGGCTTTTCTGGGATGAAATTACAGTTTATTATTAGATTTTTGCATTTTCCAAACAAGGAGGTTTACATTTCACTGGTAGGTGATGTGCTGTTTTTGTGGCATGTGAAGGGGAGGAAAGAAGCACGTAAAAACCCAGTGAGACAAAACAGCTTTCTCAGATACAGCTGGAAAGGCAGTAAACAAGCTAAACAGATGATTCTAGATTCAAATATCCTGGCAGAATATAATTCAAACATGATTATTTTCTTCGGAAAGTTAGAGGCCTGGTTTCAGTTTTAACTCAGCCCAAGTTCTCCAGATTCATTTATCACTTACCAGGAGATGACTGGATGTCCAAGACTACATGGAAGTTTTCCTCAGGAGGTCGGGGGTAAGAGACATCATTGAAGTTTTAAGTAAAATGGCTGTAAAAAGAATACAATACAATAAAGTTGATAAGTTTAAGCAGCACTTTATGATGGTAAGTGATTTTGTGAGTCTATCAYTATCAGGAATCAGGTTTGCTGGATTTTGTTCTTCATCTATTATAGAACTGTCCTCAAATGGCCAATCTTTCCTGAAACCAAAGTGAAGTAATCCTAAAATATACACTTTTCTCAGTGGCACCAAACACTTCTGAATTAACTACTTTTGTTTCAAAGCAGAATGCCTACACCAAGTTGTACCTAGATAGCCATATTTGTTGCTTTCCACCTTGTATTGCTATATCCTCATTACATTTTTACATCCACTTTTCCCCCCTGAAATAAATGTCATCCATTTAGCAAGGTTGATAGGGATAGCTGAGAAAATAGAGCAGTGTTGGCAGAGCCTTGCTGCCAAGCATTGGAAGTCATTCTTTCCAGAATTTTTTTTTATTATTATTCTTTTTATTGTTAGGAAGGGCCTATTGTCTATCCTATGRATGGGCTACACTTACCTAACAGAGATAAACTCATGAAGAACTCTATATAGAGGAATACGATAAAGTATGGGAGATAATAACTTATAAGGGAGAATAATTTGAAGGATCCTGTCCCTCTCCATGTTCTCTTTGAATCCCTACTCTGATTCATGACTCAGCTGGGCAATTTGAATACAGTATGGTCCACTGCAAAAACAGAGATGAAAAAGCAGAAGAGGTGGAGAAGACAGTATTAGCTCACAGCAAAATGATATATCCTTCCTGAAACAGAAAGTAGTGACATTCAAAAAAGAGGGAATTAGTTTAAAATTACAGTAGTCTCGGATATAAATTACTCTGGAAGCAATAACAATACTTTCTAGCTGTCTGTTCCTTCAAATTAAAATTGTTTCTCTCTTGGTTGCTGTTTGAATTTTGGACATGATCATATAGAGTTAAATAGAGTTAAACAGAGTTAAATAATTTTGCAGAAAAGACTATGATAAAATAAAAGAAATAGCAGACAAGCATCTTTCTAATGAAACTGAATTGTGGTCATTACTATAGCTCTGAGGTACTTGCCATTTAAGTCCTCCAGTTTTGTCATTAATCACACAAGGTAGACATTAGCACTGTCACCTCCCTGGCCTTCTGCAGCAGCTCAGGGGTTCTGAATCTCCAAGCTCAAGCAGTTTTTGACTGGTAAAAGAAAATAAAGCTTTGAATCTTTTCCACTTCTGCTCAAATATTGGATCTTCACTATGCCAAAAGCAATTGCTATCCAGCATTTTTAGTGTGATGGAATGATGAAGTGTGACATAGATGGCAAAGTTCCCTATTCAACATATAATCGCTAGTGCCCCCATAAAAGCATGTTTTTTTTTTTTTTTAATATAACAGTGAATTATCCTTTTCTAGATCTAAATTACCACTGCAATGTTTGTATAATCAGCACATGTTACTATCCAATTCAACCCATTTTATCAGTCAGATCACTTCCCATTATGTTGGTAACTTCACTTATTAAAAAGGCAAATATATGTTTTTCTTTGCACCTCTGAAAATATTTTATTGCACCCTGAAAATAGATACACCTTATGTGGCGTGGCACACATTAATGGTTCCGGTAGTATATTAACTTCTGTTACACTTCCCTATTTAGCTTTTTAAATACTTGTTTGGTTGGTTGTTTCTGCACTGAACAGGATTTAAAATGATATAAAACCAATAAAGAAGCAATAAAGTACTCCCCTGTGCAGAGTTCTTGTTGCATTTAATTGGCACAATGGAGCAGTTTATGGCAAGAATTCCTGGATGTGTGAAAGTTTACTGTTATTGTGCGGCAGATGTTTCTAGGTAACCTTTGATAAGAATGGGAAATATAGATCTTTCGGGCTACTGCTTCTGCTTTATGAGCGTATTTTATAAAAATCTGAAGAAATGAGAATAACACAACATTATAGCAATGTTATTGCTCAAGAGCAGGGCACCGTTAATATGTCTCAATGGGAGTCCAATAAACCCCATGGAAATGCTGYAGCTTAGTGTGAGAAGCAAGTCTGTCTTCTGCAAGCACAAGAGACTTGTGGAAAATCAGCAGAGAAGTAAGGCAAAGATGGAGGAAACTCCATCCATTGAAACTCTTTAGAGACAGGGTAAGAAAAAGCCTCACTAGATTAATGATATATATTCTAATATGTTTAAGTGATTTATGTATAAGTTATGTAGAAGTTTATGTACACATATATATAAATAATAGAGTAAATATATATCACAGAATGGTTAAGTTTRGAAGGGACCTCTAGAGATCATCTAGTCCAACCCCCCAGCTCTGGGACACCCAGAGCATGTGACACAAGGTGGCAGCCAGGCGAGTTTTGAAGACCTCCAGAGAAGGAGACTCCACAACCTCCCTGGGCAGCCWTTTCCAGGATTCTGTCATCCTCATAGGAAAGTATTTCTTCCTCATACAGAGATGGAACTTCCTGTGTTTCAACTTATAACCACTGCCCCTTGTCCTGTCACTGGCCACCACTGAGAAGAGTTTGGCCYCTTCCTCCCTACATTMTCCCTTCCTGAACTTATACATATTAATCAGATCCCCTCTCAGCCTTCTCTTCTCCAGGATAAACAGACCCCGCTCACTTAGTCTCTCCTCATACGAGAGATGTTCTAGCCCCTTAATCATCTTKGTTGCCCTTTGCTGGACCCTCTCTAGAAGCTCCACATCCCTCTTATACTGGGGAGCCCAGAACTGCACACAGTACTCCAGGTGYGGCCTCACYGGAGCTGAGGAGAGGGGCAGAATCACCTCCCTTGACCTGCTGGCAACACTCCTSCTGATGCAGCCAGGATCCCATTGGCCTTCTTGGCCACGAGGGCACACTGCTGACTCAKGGTTARCTTAGTGTCAACCAGGACTCTCAGGTCCCTCTCTGCAAAACTACTTTCCAGCAGGTCAACTCCTAACATGTACTGATGCATATATACACACATACATGGATATACATAATGTAATTGTGTTCTGAACACGTTCTAAATATGCCCCTGCCAATAAGGCCATGTATATAAAACCAGCTCTGGGAACAACTAAGTGAAAATTGTGCACTGTAACACATGTCTTGTTTCTATTGGAGTTTGGCCTGGATTCTTAATAAAAACAGCCTAACCTGTCTGAAGTTTCCAAAAGTCATGGTTTATAATGAGTGAGATGTCAGCTGAGGAGATCTGCAAGTGACGTTTTCTGGGTAGACAACTATAGCAGAGTTATAAAGTTTAGATGTGTAGCACCTATCTTGATGCATTTCTTTCTTCTGTTGCTTCATTGTAGAAATAGTTGTGTCTCCAGTGTGTGTTACAGGTCCTTCCTTGCCCTCCTTGCTGTATCATTACTGTTACTAGCAGCACTGAGTCCAGAATGGCTCTCTGGGAGAAGGTGCAATAGGCTGAATACAGGCCTAAGGATCTTCAGTAGAGAAGACTATCACCTTGAACAAGGTGTATCCTTTCCCAGAAAGAAAAAAAAAAAAAAAAAAGAAAGAAAAAAAAGCATAGCAGAAAAATTGAATACTAATAACTAAAATATTGTCAACCTGGGATTTATTCTAAACATCAGCATCTAATGCTGGGCTCAGAAGACAGACACTTGAAGGGAAAGAATGTCACAGTTTTCTCTGAAGTGAGAAGGGATTTGAACATGATTCTCTAATATCATGCATATCATTTCTAAAATGCTTTGTCTACTTTATTTAYTTACACTGTAACTCTTCTGTAAATTTGACTTGTATTTGAGAAATGTTCTGGTCAGTCTTAGGACTACCGTTTTAAGATTGGGTTCCCTTCAGGATTTTACAGGCACCTGCAGACATTTCAGTTCAAAATCCTTGTGCATATTTTCCTAATATGCACAGAACCGTCATACAGAAAATTATCACCAAATAACACTGTTTCATTCATTTTCAAAGGGTTATCAAAAAAGAAAAAAAAAAGTAGTAATTGTGATAATCATGATAGTTGGTTACTTACAGTTTTTACACATATGGATTGCAATCACAAATTTAAATTTATAGGATTATTAAAAAGGGGATTGAATAGGGCTGTAGTAGAGAGGATTGAGGTTTGATTGATGGCTATTGCAGAGTTCTTTTCCCACAGCACCTCAGGTCATGRTACTGAAAAAAACTCTTTCCTGTGTTTGTTTGACTCTGCATAGACATGAACTGACCAAATAGTGCAAGACTTATGCCAACCACCACTGCTTCACCTTGTTCCGTCTGTTTAAGGTGACGCATGCTACTGCATTTCTCTCACTTGAATCTGTCACTACTAGAGGTAGTAGATACTATTAGAAAGTTAATAAGCCACCATTGCATACAGCTGTCTGCTTTGCACAGCTTCAGCAATGAGTACTGTATTATCTCTACTGTCTCTTTGTGTTTTGTCTGCCCCAATTCTTGCTTATATTCACATGACAGTTTCACCCTTTCCTAAAGAATATGCCTTATTTTTTTGGACAATTTTGATGATTTCCAATACATTCATAGTGATGAGCCAAAGAAAAAGTTGTTTTAAGTAGTTTTTAGTAACAATTTCTTTATCTTTTTAAATAGCAATTTGCCTATCTTCCTTATTCTGTAAATTGGCWTATCCTATATTCAATATATGCAATGGATACATTCCATGTATTCAACCTAGAATAACACTTCAGTATGTCTGGCCAAGGACTGTGACTTAAAAGTAGGAGCCCTGGCTGGGAGTGACATTAATTAGATGTGACAACCACCCAACACTTAGCCTCAGTGCAGATCCTGCAAGTGTCAGGAACGTTACAGCAGGAACTTCTGTCCTTGACAACCGAGAGTGGTGAATACTAATCAAATATGCTTGAAAAGGGGTTTCCATATTCATTGACTTAAAACTGATGGGAGAAGTAGCATCTTATTAAGAGAGGAGATCTTTAATTGTTTCTTGCATTTTTTATGTGATAAATAGGACACYTCCCACAGCTCTGCAAAAACACAGTATGGTAATGCTGGAGTGATAAATGCCTGGCTCTGAAAATCTGTCATACATGCAGCTAAGAAATACAGGAAAACACCATCAGATTTAAAATGCTGTGCCCTGGTAGGAACCAAGAGCAGGCAAAGAGGAACACAGCCCTGACCTGAGAGTCCCCAGAGTGGTTGGAAGTATGATGTCTGAGGGCACCTTTGAGTTGGGAAACAGCACTTGATTTTCATGGATTCCATGAGTTTTAAATACTGATTCTAAAGCAGAAGTGTTCATGACATCTGAAAGTAAGGTTAGAGAGAACTGAAGGAAGAAATGTATATCAGAAGGAGTAAAGCCTGGAATSTTGATTTAGGGAAATCCTTCAATTAAAACACATGCCCAAAGCTCTTGCCTGTACAGGATGCGCAGGATGAATCTATGCTTTGCAAACTATAGCATAATGTTTAGTAAAGTGTGAATATAATAAGGGAACRTGACATTTAGTACTTGAAACAAATGTTTTAATCACCTATTTCAAACATCACTAATGGCCTGAAGGGTCTTGTTTTAGTTTGGAGGGATTTTATTTTCACTCTGTGGTCTTTTAACTTGTTTCTTAATGTAGCCTAAAGAAAGCAGAAAGATGTTACAGGATGACAGTAGCACACCTGCTGCTATTGACATTGGCCAAGGCCTCTTATTTTGAATGAATATCCCAATAAGACTACATGGTTATGAAAGGATAAAATTAAATGGGAGGTAGCACACAGAGTGAGAGTCACTCATCATCCCTGCTGCCTGCTGAGTTATCTTCATGTAATATTTAAAAGATTGGGGCATGATATTTTGTGTTTTCCATAAGTGACTTTTCATTTTATAACCTAGGAATACTGGTCTTTTGGTGCTGGATAWTGAGATGACTCTTCTGACCTGTCACAAAGTTTTAGTTCTCCAGAAGAAGCTATCATGAAGGGTTTACTGGGCATAATTACTAGCTATTTGTTTTTCCATAAAGTGATGTGTGATCAGGCAAATGGAGCCATGCTGTGAGAAAAGACTCATTCCCCTCTGAGACAGAGAATGAAAGATCTGAATATTAAGGACAGCACTGTTTATGTTTAGGAGTAAGAGTAAGGTTGACTACTGACTTTCATTCCATACTGACTACTGATCATACTGGTTTCCCCTGGGGACGTCTATTCAAGAAATATTTATTTATCAGCAATAATGGCGTTGTAAATATACTTCTCTTGTCTCTTAAGTTTCTAATAAATTTCCATGAAAAAAAACCTCAGTGTTTCCATTTGAAGTTTTCTTTTTTATTGTTTTTCTTTTTATTTTTTACAGGGAGTAACTTGTTAGAAGTATATTTTCAAGTATTAGTTATTTTTTACCATGAAACACAAATACATTTTGACAGAAACACTCTGAGATGACCAAATTACTATTTTTAAATCAYATAAATAGAAGTATAATAGAAGATCATAGAATATATCAATGTTTTTTAAATTTCACAGATTTCAGTGTAAACACATGAGCTTAATTGTGATCCTGAAATGGGATTTYGTAGTGGTTACAAAAGAGGCAAGATAAAAGAGAGTTTCTATAGCTATTTTTATGATGGTACATCATTTGSTTTGCAATAGCTTGAGAAAGCACTAGTCATTGAACAGTCATCTTTTGTGCCATGCTTCATATAAAGCCATAGTAAACACTTCCAAAAGATCTTATACTATACCCTCCTCTGAATGCATACGGTTCTATAGGAGATACTTGAGTTTGGATACATGATCTGTATGATCAGTTACAACAATACATTACATATTTGTATTGCTTCATATTTTAAATCTGAGTGCAATGATCACTAATGTTCTACACTGTAGAATAATATTTGTTCATTTTTATTTAAAAGATATTCCTGAAAGTATCATTCAGGATCTCTGATCTTCCTTTGAAGTCTAAGTCCACCTTCTCTCTCATCTGTTCAGCACAGTCACCTCTGCTTTATAATCAATCCATCACTCCCTCTTGACCTTCCCTTCCCGCTTGGTAGGAAACACATTTTCTGCAGCCAGTTCCTATCACTTTATGAAGGAAAACATCTGAAAAAAAAAAATAGTGAATTCCTTGTTCTTCTCAAGTACATCTGTCAAAGCTGCTCTTTAACAGAATTCTTCCCATAATCTTGACAATATATTCTGAGCCTATAACCTAATATGATAACATGCTTATGAAAGAAATCACATACAGAGGAAATTGATGAACCAAAATGTCTATCCCAGTATATGGTTTCCTTTTCCTTGGCTGCTTATGTGTCTTTATTTATTGCCTATTGCATTATAATCATATTTTAATCTCTTTTGGGTGGACATTGTTTTCTATGCTGTRATATGAAGTACCTCAAATTGTAGCACATAACTGTGGCTACATATCCTGTGAAGATGATGTTGTTGATATTAATAATTATAATACTGGTTTACTTATAGATGCCAACAATACATGAAAAATGCTTGTGTTCAGGAACACACTTAATAATCATTTTCATGACATATTTTAATTTCTGTTTTTCTTATATTTATTTGTCCTCCAATGACTTCCTGGCATGAGTAATATCTATTCAGAGTATACTCAAAGARACAGAATCTTTTGATGGAAATGGAAAATACTGCAGCTAATCAGATGGAAGTCACTTAAGGTTACCCAGCTTGTTTCCTTAAGCATGATCTCAATCTGTATTTAGCTAATTGTATGCAAGTGGCTTGATCTTCAAAAGTCTGATGTAGTTCAGTGTCATTTTATACTATTTCATAAGCAGTAGTACCAGGGAGAGCTTGTGTTTATATTAATGTTCCCCTTATAAATGTAATATACTTTTAAAGATGTAAGAATTGTTGAAGTAGGAGAAATACTGGAAGTAGAAAAATATTTTATCAGTAAGTAATGTCAATAACCTCAGCTATATGATAAGGGAAACTGGCCTGCAGTTTGAAGATTTTGTGCTCTGTTTCATACCATTCAATAGCACAGTGGTTAGTAGTTCAACATGGCACTGCAAGTGCATTCCAGGAGCTTAAATTAATGCCCTATATCAAGATTTTCCTGAAGGCTGTATCATTATGATACATAAATTCTGCACTGTGCAATAATTATCTATGACAATCCCTTGGCAACAGAAGAATTCCTTAGGGAGCTTTTTCTCTTTCTCTTTTCCTTTTCCTTTTTTCCTTTTCCTTTTCCTTTTCCTTTTCCTTTTCCTTTTCCTTTTCCTTTTCCTTTTCCTTTTCCTTTTCCTTTTCCTTTTCCTTTTCCTTTTCNCCTTTTCCTTTTCCTTTTCCTTTTCCTTTTCCTTTTCCTTTTCCTTTTCCTTTTCCTTTTCCTTTTCCTTTTCCTTTTCCTTTTCCTTTTCCTTTCCTTCTTGCCAACTTTTGCCTCAGAGAGTAGTCTGGAAAATTTTTGCAGACCATGTTCTTCATTCATGTTATAGGCAAATAGAAGATCCAGGAAGAGTGAGAATATTTTCATATGTGTGATGGGAATAACATGCATGATGTATATCTCTCCTGCATCTCTACATGAACCTGAGGTTGTTATGGAGACTGAGGATTTTGTTCACTGATTTAAACCAGTCTGCAAATCTTTACAGAAACAACAGRCTGTGGTTATCACCTTTCACTCAAGATTGCTGAAATACTGAGAAATTCTAAACATGGACGTATATATCCATGTAGAAAGAAATACAAGCTAATTTAGAATTTTTTTTTAATGTTGGAGTAGGCATTATGGGTCATTCTTATCTCTAGTTGTGGATGGAACAGGGAGAGTACAGGACAAGAAGAAGCACAAGGACATCAGCCACAGTCTCAGAAGAACAAGAAATGGAACATAAGAAAGAAAATGTGGAGATGAGAAACTGTGCAGCTGTTTTGATTTTTCCTGTGTATAAGAAAGCATGATTTTTTACATACCTTGCCCTTAGAAAGCTCCTGTTCCAACTCTTGCTAACCAGCACAACCCACAATTACTGTATCATCACCTGGGATTTACAAAGGACCTAATGTCAAACTTTGTGTTTGTGTAAATTCAGTGTAATGCCTGTATGTAAGTTTATTATTATCCTTGTCTGTCTACTTAAACTCAGATATAATGTGCTGAAAGACACAGATCATTTCTCTTGTCAGGAAAGCTGTTTTGGCCACTGTCACGACCCAGACAGACCTCAAAGCAATTATAATTCTTCCATCTCTCCACCTTRCAACTTGGTGCAATATGGTAGATGAACAAATCAATTCATTCTATCTGGTTAAAATGTTTGMTGATGTAAGAGTGAGCTGAGTTCATTGCAGTTAAATGTATAGGCACTTGGATGCCAAAATATCCTGTCCCAGGAGTGAAAGGTGGAAAAATGAAAAGAGATTCCCTTTAAGAGGTCACCAAAACTGATATGCACTTCTTATTCTGAATAAGGAATCTGAAATCTCGGTAAAGGATTTTTCTTTCCATTGAGTCATGCCACTCTTCATGACCTGAGAGGGAGATGGAGAGAGTGATGAGTGGGTGGATCCAGCCTCAGAGCCAGACAGTGAAGCATCAGCACACTGCCCAGGTTAATGAGTCAGAAAGGAAAACCTCATCAAGCAGTTAATCGGTATGAAGAATACTCTAATGAGAATGTTACCCAAAAAAAAAAAAAAAAAAAAAAAGACAGTTTTTCTTTCTATTATGTTATAGCAGGAGTTAAAATTGGTATTTTAGTATAGTTTAGTAGATCATTCACGGTGTCAGTATTTCTTTGTGCATGAACTGTATCAAGATGTTTCTTCTACCATGAGTTTTATCTTATGGAGAAAATGATAATGTTTTACAGTGCAGTAAAATGCAGGTTAGATTGTGCAGTTACCTGGATTTAGAAGTATTTGCAGGCAGACATTTCATAATCTTTTTGATTCACTTCACACAAGATATGCCTAGAGTTGTTTTATTATCAAAACATACACTGGAACAGCATTTTAATACCACTGTTAGGATTTTGTAGGAAGAATAAGAAGGACAAATAATTTTGGAGAGTAGCACGTATCACTTACAAAACAAGAAAAAAAAAATAGTAAGAAGGCTCAAAAAAATCCTTATAGATAAGATTCTGAATTATTCATCTTCTTTCAAATTCTTCTATAAGAGTAGGTTAACTTCCTGTACAAAACTGTAGCACAACAAGCAAGAAGAAAGGTTTATCATAGCGGCTTTTATAGTTGAGAGAATACCTCAACTATAAAGTAGATGTAAGTAAAAGCAAATAGCAAGGTTAATGCTGTTGGTAATTAATGCAGGTCCTTTGATGCAAGACTTATAACATTCAATGACACATTTTAAGGGTTACTTCTGTTGTATATAGTTGAATATGATTTTATGCCACGGCAGCAGGTTGTTGGTCCATCTCCTGAAGAATCCTGCTGTTCTAGTGCAGAAACTAGCCTGGGGTCACTGAAAGAATAACAGGTTCATAGACTTTGAAGCTCTTCTGCAGAGAAATTCTCATTTTTTTTCCTAAGGAAACTCTTCATTGTGTGCAGGTCTGGGCTCTCCAGGGTAAGAGGGATGTGGAACTTCTAGAGAGAGTCCAGAGTAGAACAACAAAGCTGATTAAAGGACTGGAGTATCTTTAGTATGAGGAAAAGACTAAGTGAGCTAGTGTTGTTTAGCCTGGAGAAAAAAAGGCTGGGATGGGAGCTTATCAATATGTATAAATACCTGAGGTGAGAATATAGGGAGGATGGGACCAAACTGTTCTCAGTGGTGGCCAGTGATAGGACAAAGGTCAATGAGTATAAATTAAAACATAGAAACTTCCATCTGCATGTGAGGAAGAACTTCTTCACTGTGAGGGTGACAGAGGCCTGGAACAGGCTGCCCAGAGAGRTTGTGGAGTCTCCTTCTCTGGAGATCTTCCAAACCTTTCTGGATGCAACCCTGTGTCCCATGCTCTAGGTGTCCCTGCTTGAGCAGGGGAGTTGGTCTAGATGATCTCTAGAGTTCCCTTATAATCTCAATCTTTCTGTGATTTTACGATTCTGTATTTCTGCCTGTTCCCTTATAATTCACTATCCCTGCTTCCTTTTATCAAAGATGCTGTACAATGTACAACATTAAACTTACTTCCCTGTAAAGCAAAACTTTTCAGGATGAGATGCAGCAATAGAAGGGTAGTTTTCTCTAGTTATAAACTATCTGTTTCTTTATTCACTCTTAATATAGGTATTTGTATAGAGTTTTTGCCAGGCAAAACTTTGACCTTGGTAGAAGCCACAAAACAGGATGTCAAGTCTTAAGTAAAAAGTAGTATTGAAATGCAGGATATATCCAGTCAGGCTCACTAGTGTGCTAACTTGACTAGTTTTCTATCCGCTGACATGAAGCCAGGCATGGAGATTATGTGTCTACTGAGAGCACAGCTCATGTACCTGAGCTGGTATTTATTTTTATAGTAGAAGGACAGCATATGCCTTATGAACAAATTATGAAACTAAGTGGTGCTGAGTTTTTGTGTTGCTCCTGTGGCAAAGCGTACTTCCTATCTTGGATTACCAGAGACACTTACCTAGGTGTAGATGTAGGTGCAGACACTTACCTAGACGTAGATCAGGCAGGTGCAAGTGCATCTAAAAGTGCATCTAAAAGGCCACTTGCCTAAGTAAATAAGCAGTCATCACACCGTCATCAAACCAAATAAAGAGAATAAATTGTTAATGTTCTGTCTTTATAGAACAACTTACCAAAAAATCCTCGCAGATAATTCCTCAACTGCTTCACATGTCCACACTCAGACTGCTGGTTTTGTTTTTTTATTTGTTGGTTTGTTTGTTTGTTTCTACCATATAAAATGAGATAATGAGACCAAAACACTTCRTAGAGCAAAGGTGAAAATCAGTGCATTTCATTAATATTAGTAAGTATTCCAGATAATTTTCAGAAGATGAGAAAGAGCAAGAGCAAGAAAACTCTTCAAATTTACATTTGCTGTTGTTAAAAACTTTGGAATTTGAAAATTTACAGTTCACATCATTTAACAGCTATCATGTTCATTTCATTTGCCTGTGCTAAAATGACTGTTCTCTGGGCATGATAAATGCATATAATTTGGTTTAAACCTGGTTGGAAAAAAAAAGGCTAAGTCACAAGAAATTAGGAAACTGATTTCTAAAGAAAATAAATAGATTTTGGTGGCTAAGGCTTTAACTGAACTGATTGTTCAAAGGAGCTTAACATGTGGACATAAAAGGATTTCCCAGAGGGCTAATATAGTAAAAGAAATCAGATGTGTTACATGATTAATACAACTGCTTTGTCATCATAACTCAAATGGTCATCAATTAGATCAGTGTAATGAGGTCAACCACTAACTGTCAAAATTGTACATAGTATGAAGGGGACAATCACTGAGACAAGAAGGGGAGAAATAAAAAGAAATGAATACAAAATTTTTATTTTTTTCACAAAAAATAGATATGTAGCCATTCAGAAGTGCTAGTACATCTTCTGCCTAATGACTGGAGGGTGAATATTTATTGCATTGTGAAATGTGGCTGAAATTGGTTTCTCAGATTGGAAAATAACAATAAATCTTCATCAGTTATTACTGACTTTAACAAAAATCAGTAATTTTATTTCAAATAACAACGGAAGCTAAGAAAAATGGACAAGAATATAGAAAACTGAGCTCTTCTTTCTTCTGAAAAAGGTAATATATAAATAAATAAATAAATAAATAAATAAATAAATAGATAAATAAATAAATAAATAAATAAATTCCTGCAGGAGTTCCTGTTAACTTTAGCTTTAGCTTAAGGTTAATAAAGTTAAATTTAAAAGGGTCAGGGTTAGTTTTATCTAATATACTTTTCAACATTTATTCTGTTTTAATGCATGTTTTAATGCATTTGGTGAATGGAACTTTTCTACATTTCAGTTTCATTTGTCATGAGAAAGTTGATTAGATTTTAAGAGGGAAAAGAGCATTTGAAAAAATGAGTTATGTTTAAAAGTCATCTAACTAGCTCTACTGGTCATGTATACTTCTGCCACAGTCTGTGGTGAATGAAGACACCCCAGAGACTCCTTATGAGTCTTAAGAGTCTCTTAAGAAGACACTCCAGAGCTCTCCTTAAGAAATATGTCTAAACAAGTAGGATGTCCTCTTGACCCGTTTTTCATCCGCTCCAGAGACTAATAAGAGCACAGAGAACTAAGTTAAATTAGATGTCAATGTCTTAGAAAACAGAAGTTGGCTAAATTCCACTACTGTAAGAGAAAACAAATAGATATTTATGTCTGTTGTGTTATACAAAGCAATATTATTACTCAGCCGCTCTCCATCATCTTTAAGAGGTCCTGGAGAGCAGGGCAGGTGCTGGAGGACTGGAAGAGAGCCAACATCACTCCAGTCTTCAAAAGGGGCAAGAGGGAGGAGCCAGGCAATTACAGACTGGTCAGCCTCACCTCCATCCCTGGAATGGTGATGGAGCAGTTCATCCTAGAGAATGTCTCTAGGCATGTCAAGAAGAAGGAGGTGATCAGGACTAGTCAGCATGAGTTCATCAAGAGGAAGTCATGTCTGACGAACCTCATAGCCTTCTATGATGGGATGACTAGCTGGCTGGGTGAGAGGAGAGCCGTGGATGTTGTCTACCTTGACTTATGCAAGGCTGTCGACACCATCTCCCATAATATCCTCATAGSGAAGCTCCRGGAGAGTGGTCTGGACGAGTGCAGAGTGAGGTGGATCGAGAACTGGCTGGATGGCAGAGCTCAGAGGGTGGTGACAAATGGGGCCAAGTCCACTTGGAGGCCTGTGGCCAGTGGTGTCCCCCAGGAGTCTGTACTGGGCCCGGTGCTGTTCAACTTGTTCATCAATGACCTGGATGAGGGCATGGAGTGCACCCTGAGCAAGTTT
>NW_020455784.1:128927-129585 GCF_003342845.1 Nothoprocta perdicaria | reverse complement strand
TCAAGCAATAATTCTTAACCGTGCACTTTTTTCGCTCAATCACTTCGTTCGTGGCGACGGAGAAACGGCCCCAGTAAAGCGGCATTGGGGGTTACGTGCCCCAGAGACGGGCCCTCCGGTCAAAGTTCGCTTCCCAGGGACGACAGATTGGGAGGCGGGATGGGAGCTAATATCTCATGGGCGAGGATATGCAGCGGTTAAGAAGGATGATGAGATCCGATGGGTTCCCTCTCGATGCCTGCGACCCGATCTTCAAGCAGGACAATCTGACCTTTCTCTGAATTAACCRATATGAGACTAAAGACCCACTCTGGCGGTCGCATATGCRCCCRCCGGGGAAGATATGTGACAATAAAGGTGCACCTCCTGTCATGTACTGGCCCTACGTGACGGGACATGCCAGGGATGAGACAAAGAGTGCGTCCTAACATGTACTGGCCATACATGTTGGGATACGTCTGATATAAAATAACTATGGATCGAAGGCAGGGAGAGACTCCAACCGAGACCAATGTTGTCTCTGCAGGGACGCCTGCAAGCTTGGAGCCTGTCGAATGCCTCTCGTCCATGGGAGGAATGATCAATCATTATTTGACTGGCAAACACTAAGCGATCGCCCTGCTTTAGTGGGTGAAGAAACTAAAAAGAATAAAGAGCC
>NW_020455784.1:120570-126092 GCF_003342845.1 Nothoprocta perdicaria | reverse complement strand
ACCCCCTTCTACGGCAACACTTGGGTTAAGCTTTGAAGCTTGAATGTGCCCTTGTGAATGGGCTAGCTCAAATCTTGAAGCTTGGGTAGCAACAGGATTGCCTCTTTTCTAGGCTGAACATGTACCTCAGAAAGAGCAGGAGCTTCAAAGTCATCATGTGGCTCTTCATCGCTCTTGGTGAGTTATTGTGAGTCAAGTGCTGCCAGCAGTAGCGGTGAGGTGCTGGAAGCCACTTTTTCAGGGAGATTGCACAAATACTCTCTCCAAGTGAGTCACAGCTGGTCTAGGACCTGCTCTGAGCACCATCATCATTAGGAAGTAGACCAAGAAGGATCTTTGGGACAGTGCTCTGTGCACCTTTACAGCTTTCCCATTTGCACGCTGTGTTTAAAGCTTTCCTAYTGGGATGGTGTTGTTAGAGCAGCAGGTGTTTTAGGGCTGCCTCAATACGGTCACCTTGAAGTCAGTAAACTGCCATTAGAGCAGACCTCTTGCTTAAGCTGCAGGCCTGTGGAAGGCAGCTGTGGGTACTTCGAAATGGAGCTGGCTGCAGAGTGGGTGAGAGGTGGCCAGGGTCACGCATTGGATAGTTTGTGCATAGCAGAGCCCAGCTGAAGTGTTTTCTGTGAGGGTGAGGGAGGGAGAGTGCAGGAGAAGTTGCTCTCTCAAGCCAAGGCTCCTGGCCTTGGTGCTGCTAGAAGCACAGAGGAGAAAAAGGCAAAGGTACAAAGTGGTGGTGGAGAGAGTGGCTGGCAGACCCCGTAGGGATAGAGAAGGGAGCCCTGTAGGGTCCCTTGTGAAGCTGTGTCTGCTCCATGCAGCAGTGCCCTATGTGCTGGGCAAAACTATTGCCACGCAGACCGACGGGGAAGCACCAGGCTCGAGGGGGTCATTCCAAAGCTGAGTAACAGAGCTCACTCTTGATGCTTTGAATTGCAGGAGTTGTTTACTACATGGTCAGTCAGCACACAGAGAGCGTGTGGGACAGCTGCGTGACACAGGTCAGGGCCTGCTGAGGTGGGACAGGCAACTCCCACAAAAGAGAGTTGCTGGCAGTGCTGGCATCAAGGCCCAGCTGTTCCAAGGACATCTAGAGTGAAGCTCTACATGTCCCTCTGCCAAAGACAGGCAGCAGCTTCTGCTGGGCCTTCCTCCAGAAGGCTCCCTGGGAAGCCCTTCCATTCTCTGAGTGGTGTTGCTAATGGAGAACTCTTGCCTTTCAGGAGCTGCTCAGATGGGTTCCGCCAGACCTCAAGCCCAGAGTGTGAGAAAATAACTGTTGTGGGGGATAATGGGATGGGATGGGATGGGGTGGTGTCAGCTGAACGTGTGCTGCTCGCACACSCAGGGCTCGTGGCTTTTCCTTGGGTCTGCCTTTTGCTCAAGCAGGAGGGAGCATGGAGAAGAGCTAAAGCTAGGCAAGACAAAGGGGCCCAAGAGCACCGCCCTCTTGTCTTGCCTGAGCTTAGTAGRGGCTTCCAGGAGTGAGAGGGCACCTCACTAACAGCTGCTGTGGTCTCTGTGTAGGGAGCTGTTCAGGTACCTCTGCAAACAAGGTAGCCAGGTACAGCTTCTCGAGGAGTATGTGTCTCGCCTCAAAGTGGAGTTTCATCATCTGAAGCAGGTAATGCTTCCTTTTATGTAAGAGTGCTTGAGACAAGCAGGATCCCTCATAGTACTGCTGGGTTGCTGGTGGGCTTTCAATGTTTCTGCAAGGAACAAGGGTGTGTTTCCCAAGGCCGTGTGTTTCTCCTCAGCAGATGTTGTGCTGTGGACCTCTTGGGGCCAGGGTGGGGGATGCATTTGCTGACTTAGGCTCTTCCCTCAGATCTCTGGTAGTGCTCAGTAGTGCTACTGAGCTGCCTGCTGAGGTGGTTGTTCTTGTGTCCCTTTCTATCTTTGACAGCAAGTTCAGGAATTGAGGCAGGACGTATCTGGTGGGACTGCGGGAGGCTTCGTGCACRTGGAGGACTGGGCCTTGCAAGCCTCAGGTATGCAGCCTGGCAGGCAAGTCTCCTGGCTCCAGCTTGTGCAGAGCACTTGCCAAAGGAGGCTGTGGGGCAGGTCACCATGCAGTAAGTTGTGGGATTTGAAGAGCAAGACTGGCCAAGGAGCTGTCCTCACTTGTGCTGGCAGTGCCCCAGAAATGTGGTGTGCTGACAGACTATCAGCGTCTCCCAGCATCTCCATTTCCCTTTGCTGTCCACGCACAGCAAGACCTCACCTCCATCTCTGCTGTAGGTGCCACAATTGACCTGCAGAGAACCTCCAGAAGCTACGTCTCACAAGACCGTTGGCTCTGCCAGACATTCAGCTGGTTGTGTCCGGCCATTCCTCCACATACAATTTTGCAGGTACTGCAGCAGAAAGCCTCAGTGCTGCMTTAGTTGGGGACAGCTGCTGTCGAGTTGGGGTCAGCTGTCCCCAACTAAACATAGCACACTAAGCAGCACTACTCCGTTCACAGCAGAAGCGCAAGGCTTAAAAAAAAGGCTGCCTGGGCTTCTGTTTGCCTGACTTGTGCTGTTGACCCTGTCTCTCCCTCACTATTGCTTGTTGTCTTGTGGTTTCAGCCGGACATTACTCCAGGACAATGCTGGTCTTTCCGAGGCTTTTGGGGGCAGGTTGTCATTAAGCTGCCTGCACGAATCTGGCCCACAGCTGTCACTGTGCATCACGTGCTCGAGGCAGATTCTCCACCTGGCAGCATTAGCAGCACTCCCAAGGATATTGCCATCTCTGTAAGTCCCTGCTGCACAGAGCTAGGCAGGATCTGGTGGTGAGCAAAAGCTCTAGCAGGATCTGGCTTGTTGCTGTTGAGCTTCTGGGATGTGTGTGGTGTTCTCTGCTGAAGCCAGCAGTGCCCATAGGGGATTTTTAAGGCTATGTGGTGGGTTTTAGGCCCCTGAAGGTGGGTGGAGTGCTTTTGGGGCAGGCCTCTGAGGGCACGAGGTCGAAAATCTGGGAAGAGGGGTTTGGAGAGGCTATGCCAGAGCCTGTGGCAGGCTGCTGTGCAAGCTTGGGGTGAGGGCTAAAGGTCTTCAAGATCACTGTGTGCCCTTTCCCTTGCAAGTATTGGGCCTGACCAACAGCTTCTGTGTTTTGTCTTGGAGGGACTGAATGAGGAAGGTGAAGCCACTCTGCTGGGCACCTTCTCATATGACATTGAAGGAGAGGCCCGTCAAGTCTTTCCACTGAAGGTATAGTAAGGGATTGTGGGCTGCACCAGCGGGGAAGAACGGTGTGTCAACAAGCCTGTGGCAGAGGAAATGCCCACAGTGGTTAGATGTATGGGTAGAGGATCCTGACCCACAGCATGAGAGGAAGGCACACTGGGCTCTGAGGGCTGCACAGTGCCTGGCTGTGCTAGAGAAAGGGAGGGCAGGGAGTCAGCAAGGGTGCCCTGGGTCCTCAGACCTCCGCCACCTTTGGCAGAACCAGCTTGATCTGGTCATTGCACCCACAGGAAGCCTGGGCCCTGCCCAGAAATGGGGGTGTCTGGCAGAGGGATGTGTGCTGGTTTGTCTTCTGGGATGGACTTCTCAAGGGGTTCTTTGGATTCCAGTAACAGCATTTCTCCTTGCCATGTTTTTTATTTTTGCAGAATACTCATCACCAAGCTTTCCAGTATATTCAACTTAGGATCCAGAACAACTGGGGAAACACGGAATACACTTGTCTGTACCGAGTACAAGTACATGGAAGAATAGCAGCCCGTAACTCATGCTGCTAAGGGATCGGGAAAGCTTTTGGTACCAAGATAAAAAATAAAAAGGAAAGGAAAGATGTGTCTGGACTGCTTGGCACAGGAATTTAGAAAGGAAGGAGATCCCTGTTTAGGACGGCAGGAGAATCCTCTCCTGGCCCACCTCCCCTCCCTGGCTGACCTTATTCACCAAGTACAAGGCCTTGGTTCTTGAGGGGTGGGCAAATGAGGACATGACCCAGATCCATGTAGGGGGTTATCTACAGGCCCCGCAAGGGCAGGACGGGGGTCCTGCTGCTATGAGGTGGCAGGAAGGGGCTGAAGGAGAAGGGTAATGGGTGGTGCTGGAAGAGAGCCCACAGCAGGGCACTGAGTGTCAGGCAGCCCCCTTCCTCACAGATGATTGTAGGCGGCTGTGCAAGGAGGCCATGGTTGTGGCAGGGGTTCACCTGCTGCCTCACACTCACTGTGCAGCGCCCCAAGAGCCACCAGGGAGGAGCAGTGGCTGGCCAGGCAGCTCTGCCTGAGCCCTGCAAGGCTGGCCCCGTGCTGCCGCCATGGGCGGTGACTGAGCCGGCAGTGCTGCGCTGCACAGGTCAGCTCAGGGGGCAGTGAGCAGGACGCGGCACTGTGACCRGTAACTGTCACAAGACGAACTGCCCAGCGGGGATCATTCTGACCTGAGTCACGGTCACCCTCTGCCAAGGAAACTCAGCCCCTCAGGCCTGAGGCTGTCTTCAGCACGGCCAATCCCTATACATGCTCAGTCACTGAGCCCCTCAGGCCTAGCACCTTTGTGGCTGCTCCTCTCAGCATAGGCAGGGAGTCCATGGGGCTCTGATCTTCTCTGCCACGTTGAGATGAAGTGCGTGGAGCCACATGTACTCCTCAGTCCACCGTAGGATGCTCTTTGTGGCCCCAGAGCTCACTGATCTCGGCAGGCCTTCTCACCTGGAGTTTTGTTGTGATCTTTTCATCCAAACCAGTGAAAGGCAGGTGCCTGGAAAAGACGCAATGACCTGGCAGCTGAAATAAGTTGAAAATGTCAGTAATCTAACGTTATAAAATAGGGAAAAAATGCCCCCATTTCCCCCCATTTCCCCACATTCGCCGCATTCAAATGCTTTTGAAATACAGTTTACACTTTGCACTTGAAAACTCACTCTACAGCTGTAGACCCAAGCAAAATTAATTGCTACTGAAACACATTCTGCCAACTAGTGTATCATACTGTATTTTGAACAGTGTTGAGATGAAGGAAATTTGTGTGCGTGAATGGAGATATCACGGAACTGTAGAAAAGCCACATTTTCCTTCCGTATGACAACAACATTTTTAGAGGAGGTTGGTCAATACTCTTGATTGCTTTTCTAGCTGTCTCCTTTTAGAGTTCTTAAATTCGCTTGGATAGGTTATTAGCAGTGCTCCAGAAAGTCTTGCTTTTTGGAAGTATGATTCTTCATTGAAAACCTACTCACTGAGAAATGTGAAAATGCTTTAAATGGTTAGAAGAGCAGCTCAAAGGTCTTAGTAAAATTTAGCAGCCTTAGGAAAATAGTACTTGTTCAAAAAGAGCAAGGAGAATTCCTGAATTACAGTAATTGAAGTGTTGGTGAAATACTAATGGATAACATGGTCCAAAGCCAGCTCCTGTATGAGATGCAAGAAGACTGAGGTCCTGATAACTTTGACATAAAGCATTCTGATGTGTATCTGGATGGGGTGGGGAATGATATTGCTGTACTTCTTTAAATGAAAGAAAATAAAAAAGAAAGAGGAGAGGAGAGGAGAGGAGAGGAGAGGAGAGGAGAGGAGA
>NW_020455784.1:76057-118826 GCF_003342845.1 Nothoprocta perdicaria | reverse complement strand
AGAAAAGAAAAGAAAAGAAAAGAAAAGAAAAGAAAAGAAAAGAAAAGAAAAGAAAAGAAAAGAAAAGAAAAGAAAAGAAAAGAAAAGAAAAGAAAGGAAGTTTGTCACAGGTAGACATGTCATCTAATGATAAATACACAGCTCCCTAGATTGTTGAGTTTTCTCCCCAAAGGTCTGGCTCTGTCACACTTAGAGAATTCTGTCCACTATGGGTTTGTTCTTTATTAATGTGCATGAGATTGGTTAGCCCTAAGAAGTGAAACGTCTATGGTAAGTTCAGAGTAGCTATGTGGCTCAGGCGAGATGGATATGGACATTGGTTAAGTATACTATTATTTGATTTGTTAGATGTACAGCATGGTCTTATGAGAGTTACTCAGGGAGAAATTGAGATCTATAGGATAGGTGTGCAAAACCTATTTGTAGTATAACGTGGACCACAGTGGGCTCGCTTTCTAAGTACTGGCAGAGGGCCTGAGCATTCCAGAGTGTAGATTCAAATTTAGATCTTGAGAAATGCTTAAATATTAAGTGCTAATTTCTTTACTTCACCATTTCCTGCAGTACCTGTTAGTCTATTAATTGTTACCTCACATGGAGAAACTTGGAGTGTGTTTCACTGTATGCTTTCTATTTGTTGTGGACCAACTTGAGTTGTTCTGGTTTGACTGAAGAGTTAGAGATGGATGTTTTTGTTTGAGTCATCTGTCACATTCTAATTGGCAAGTGGGAAAGACCTTATCTGCTTGAATAGATATTGGCTTTTATTTTTTTCTTCTTTCATAAATCTTTTCCATTATCTCACCTTCTGCTTTGTGTTCTTTATCAGAAAATTTTGTTTGTGCGTTCCATGTAATATACATATTCCACCTCCCACCATTTAAAGCTTTTTTATTTCCTCCTAAACTGATTTTTATAAACAATTGGAAGTGTGAGAATATATCAGTTATAGAAGACTGTGACAGATGTCTTTTCGTGCTGATATTGTAAGTAAGGATGCTGTAACTGGAGGTGAAACAGAAAGAAATAATCACACAAAATGACAGAATCTACTAACAGTGGGAGTTGGAAGGGAATTCTGGCGATCATCTAGTCTAACCTCCTCCAATCCAGTAGGAATATCCTTGAAAGTTGAACAGATTAATGTCTTTGAGCATTACTAAACTTTTGACTTCAGTAATATTTTTTAGCAATGAGTTACACAGGTTATTTAGTAGAAAATTGCAGTTTCATTAGTCTAAAATGTATTGTCTGTCAGTTTCAGATACTAATTCTTTTTTTTCTCTTTTCATTTTATTTTGTTTCATTGCTTTTCTGTAAAAGTATAAAGCAAAAATAAATAGAGAAAGAATTACAAGGTTATCCTATAATCCATAGAGTGTAATCTCTCTCTGTAAATTCTTCCCCAGAGGCTCAGCTGCCTGTGTCCGTGGAGTCCAGGGCCTCGCACTGATCTGGTATTATTACTGCATATCTGGTAGTAATAATACACATCTGATTACTACATATCTGATTACTACATATCTGGTATTTGGTATTCTTACTACAATAATATCAAAAAGTCAACGGATTCCAAACATAGTACCTGGACTTTATGTGATGTCCATACTTAACGGACATCGTGTGTCCATACTGAAAACGTCCTGCCCTCTGACTTCTTTATGTCACGACCAATACAAAATTTGTAGTTTGGATGATAAATATTCAAAAAGTAACGCAGAAGTTTGAAAAACTATCTCAATCTTATTTTACACTGTCATAGTTACTGACTGATGAGCCTGATTGTAGCCTTTTTATTCTCTAAATTCCATCCCAAACAAATTAGATAAGATGCGRCAAATATATTTACTATAAAAGATGTCTAATAGTCCTGTAAGTAGTCACAGAACAAAGATTACTATAATGTCATTCATTAGGGTGATTCTGTAATTTTGATTAAGCCCTCTTTAATTGAAAGCCTTGTATTGTCTTAGATCAGTGTGAAAATACAGTTACTATACAACATTATGTATATACCTGCTGATACACATAAATATTGATGCATACTTATAAAATGCCCAGTTAGACAAACAGTAGTTATATCCCGCTGTTTTTAGGAAATTTACGAGTTTATAGTGTTAAGGATGCATTTAAAAACAAYCTGTTTCAAAACAAGTTCAACCTTGTTCAAAAATTTGCTAAGCTCAGGAAAAATGTTTCYTTATGAGCATTACCACTTGAAAAAATCACACATCTGTTTTGTTTTGGACAGTGACTTAAAAACTCAAAATTGACTTGACTTTTAAGGTGTAAAACGGTTTTGATGGGGTTTATAGTGCCATACCGTTGCGGTGAAGCATGACTTTCTCAGCTATAACTCTTGTACTCATGTGTGACTGACTTAAGTGGAAGAATTATCATGAGCAGTTTTCCTTACTTAAGATGCCCCACTGTTATAAGCAAAAATGGAAGATATGGTTCTATTTGTAAACAATTGAAGCATAATATCTGCAATATTTCATGTAAACGTATAATCACTGTCAAAATGACAGTGCAACATCACAGAAAGTGATTGCTGAAATTGAGAGAAACAGTGATCAAGATCTAAAACTGTTTTCTGATTACATCTTCATAATTCCTGCCTGTAATACACTGTAGGAACTGTGTGAGCTACTCCAAGTGGATGTTTTAACGTGATTAAAATGAAACCTTGTACTCTGAAATTTACAAGTTTAATGTTTAATACTCTTTAACACTCTTTCTTCAAATGTCTTACTTGTGATGTGTAGAATTAGTTGAGGGACACATCAGTGAGTATACCAAGGAACAGGGTGATGGTGTTCTGATGATAAAACAATATTCCAGTCTTTGCTGGTAACATTTCTGAGCCTGCCTAACTTTGGATCTCTCTTCGGAGGYTGACTCTTTCTGTAGCTAGGTATGGGTCTCATTTTGATTTTTAACAGCTGGTTCCATACATATAACCACCACAGATACTGGTAATGGAGTGATCAAGGTGGAAAAAAGTGCTGAAAAATAATCCTACTTCTGTTTTTTGCCCAAGGAGAGGGTGACAGTCTCTTTCTTTTTCTAGTGCTGAATATTGTAATTACCTTCAAGTTTAGAGGGCACAAGCAAAAGARTTATTTTTCATTACTTGTAATTCTGACACAGCGGAAGAATTAGGAAATTTTCCAAATAATAGCTGATTTTTTTTCTTTGCCAGGAAGTAGCAGTTTGTCAAAAACAGAAGCTACATACAAGTGGATTCTTTAGTAATTTACTTGTTGTACAAATACATGTTCAATGTGTCAGAAATGAACTGTATGACAGAATAAAATTCTAGCTCATCTTTCTTTTTCTTTCCCGATCCTCCTTTAAATACACATAGAAAACACTTGTCTTTATTAGAGTGCCCAAGAATAATAATAAAAAAAAAAAAGGGAAAGAATCCTGTGCAATGGAGAACTGTTAAACAAGTTAGCAAAATGGTCCATGAACTGCTGCAAACTGCTGTGAAGTGAGACATACAGTGTCTTGCACCGATAAACAGTCTTTTGATTTTCTTCTGTGTGTGTTTCTGCTGGAACTGCTTCAGTGTTGTACATTAAGCATGACTGGATGACATGACTGTGGGAGCAGCTGTACCCCAGATTAAGGCAAGCAGATCCTGCTGTTCTGGTAAAACGTATCAGCTGCAAACCCAGAGTTTCAAACCAATTAACCTGAGTTTAAGGCATTTGAAGAGAACCAAGGAAAAAAAAATCTTAGCCACACCATTGACTGCTTCCACCATTTCTGTAGTTTCAGTTTTATCTGCAACATCAGTTGCCAAGAGCCTTCAGTAACTATTGAGCTGACCAGAAAGCTTTGCTCATTCTAGGTGTCCATCTAAATCACAAGAATGTACTTAAGCGTGATGGAACTCCAGCAAATTGACTTCTTCCAAGCCCAACTATCCGCTGGAGGGAAAGAGTAAAAATATACACAAATGCTGAGTTTGGTAAGCCTCGTTCTTTTCAAGACTTAATAATTATCAAATGCTCACCACTGCTTCACAGACCTATTCTTCGCACCTGCTGTCAGAGCTCTTACTAAGGTGATTTAGCTCACAAATCCAGTATCACATTATCCATTTATTTTGTTGGGTCAATTTGCTGTTGTCTTGGTGAGTTGAATCATCACAGACATGGTGACACAGGTGCTACCGCCAGACTAAGAATGAGGACACGGAGTCAAGGGTGTGGGGAACACTTATCTACATCTTGTGTTCACAGATCATCCTGAGAKATGTGATACAAGGATCATAATACAGCAGATTTAGGACTGTGTTTCTATCCTTAACAGACAACTACTCTTTAATATTGCTCATTTAGAAATAGCCAAGTTAGGAGGTGTGTTATTGYCAAAGAGTAGCAGATTTTTACTGCTGTAGGAAATCACACTAAGTGCCATCCTAAGAGAAGCAATCAAGCTGCAATATATGTCAATACGTCTGAACATATATAAATATGCAGTATACTGTGCAAAAMCGAATGACTGTCTGCCCTTTACTCAGTAGAGTTTCATTTTCATGATTCCAAAAGATTTATCAGCACGATATGCTTTGATGGCATTGGCAAAAATTAGGAATTTCTGAAAGTAATGCTTTATTTCCATTTTTCAATACATAGATAATTTCTATTTTGGCTACCACTTTCCAGCTGCCCTGCTAGAAATTGCTACAGAACACAGATTGTGTTTGATGATCAGTTTGCTCTACTTCTCTGTTAAGCGTTAATGAAGACAGTTATTCTCACCAGGTGGCAGTCATAAGTTGGAAGTGCAGGCGGAAGTGGTTTGAAGGCACAGGTTTCTTCTATTTTAAAGAGAAATCTTTAAAATAGATTTATTTATTTGTAATATTTCTCTATTTTAAAGAGCAATCTTTCTCCTTAAAATCTATTTTAAAGAGAAATCTCTTTAAAATAGAAGAAACAGCTTTGATAAGTTAACAGCATGTGCTTATTCTAAAACCATTGGGAAAGCTGTAGCTTTATTTCACTCTTTTGAAGTCAGTCACATTGACATATGTTACATTACAAGTAAGACTGTTTGCTTTGGTCCTTTGGATAGCAAAGCAAAATTGTCTACAAGTCTGTCAAAATTACCTTGGATAATTTTTCACTTTTGTTTACATGTGTATGTAAACATTTCTCATTTATGTATTTGTATATTTACAATTTTGAGAAATTAATACTCATTAGGCAATCACATATAAATGTCTATCCTTAAATGCCTAGTAAGAACCCATAAGTTATTTGCCTAAAAAGAAAAACTTCAGAAAAAGAAATTGCAAGTGACAATGAAAGACGAAGTTGGTACAAATATAATAGGAAATTAMTACCTTCTTCTCCATTGCTCCAAAATCTTGATTTTGATATTATTCTACTTGACATAAAATAAAGCACAAGTCAAGAAATGGTAGGCAGTAATGAGTTGCCTAAAAAATCTGTGAAATAACCTGCTCAGTCAAAATGGAAACTAGTATGAATATATGTATATAGACATCCGTTTTCCAGACTGAGAAATCAGACAGCATTTTCCCATCACCATCACAGAAGTCCTCTGCTTCTTTTGATTTTTTTTAAATTTTTTTTGTATCAAGCATGGGCAGCTTAGGCTGAATGTTTCTAATTCTTCCCACACGAATTCCCCCACTCTCTCTATTTGAATACTTCCTTCTATTTTCAAAGCCAATAATAATCATTTTCTGAAGATGCAATTTCTTCATGTGGTGTAAAGCAGCAGCAGAGAGCAAACATAGGGAACAATGCCAATTTACACTGTCTGAGGAGCTTGCTGGGAAGCTTTGGACAGTTTGTAAATCAGAGCTGTTTGGCAGATGACAAATTTACTGTAAGCAGTAGAAAACCTTCATAAGGGGTTTATAGAATCAAACAGCGTCCCCAATTATAACAAAAGTCAAGATGTGTCTTTTGGATTTCACTGCTTATTCCTCTCCAGAACATGCCTTGTTGGATAAAGATACACAGATACCTAGGTCTCTCTAAAACACAYGGGAGCTTGTTGTGGAATTCTGCTTTCTAGTATGGCAAGAAATGATAGCTGAGATGGCAAACAGATTATTGATATTTTCCCTTAGCAGAGCAAGGTCATATTTCTACACTGCAATTCAAACTGAGTTACAGAGTGGAGGCCATAATGACACTACCAAGTTAAGCATCAAGTGGCTTTTCAGGAGCCAAAGGAGCTATGAAACATCTCCAGGACCATAAACGTGACAGGGAAGAAAATGAGTGGCTGTACAGTGGACCAGAAGAGATATGGAGCAGCACAGTGGACAAGAAGATGTTGTGTTGAACCTCTGTATAACTTGAAGATGTCCTTCAAGTTCCACCAAAATGACTCCATCACTGTATTATATGTGGGCTTTGAAAGTACTGAGTTGTACAAAAATGTAGGTTTAGAGAAGAGCTCAAAAACGCTGTGGAAATTGTCTCACTGTTCTGAAGCAAGTATGTTTGCAGGCCATGGCTCAAACTCCTTGCCTAAGCTGTTGGGAAAGAAATTCCCAGTAGGACAGATGCTCCACAGATTACCCAAGTTGAAAACATTTGATAAGCTCTACCTACATGCTAGTAACATACAGGAATAACAGTTTATTCTCTTTATTCAAAAAAAAAAGAGGCAATTGAGGAAAATTATATTTTTTACAAATATACATTTTTTACAATTACAATTTACAACATATTTTCCCTTACATAGTAAGTGAAGCCTACTATACTTTGGACCATTTATGACTTTTGTATATAACCCTGTATTTCTAGAAGCATGGTGCGTGGAACCAGATGCAATATTGCTGTGATCAGTATTTCTAACATCACGGAGTAAGGACTTGCCAGCACTGTTTTGCTGAATTAGCTTTTCTTCCCCCATCTCACCATGCTCTCCTGCCAATTCTTACTCGGTGTGTATCAGCCACCTCCTCTAAAGGCTTCCAAGGTTGATTTACACYACCTGTAGATCTGTTCCTTGATCTTCACTGCTTTTTTCTTCATGACATTTTACGGTCCCCTTGTTCTWTGTAAATTCATTTCATTTGCTCAGTTTACTACGACTTATATCCTACTTCTGTTGAAATCTTTGCGAGTTACACTGCTCTTTCAGTGGAAGTAGAATCAAGTTTTGAATGTCTAAAGACAAATTGCTTGCCTAAAAGCAAATGCAAATAAGATACAGACTGTATCTACCTTTTCTTGCTATAATTTAATGTTCAATGAAAGTGACTGTCAGATACCTGTATGTGTTCCAAAGCCCTTTGTTGCAACACAGAACACCTCTCAGAGGATTCTGTTTGCTGAACTGAAATCTTTCTTTGTAGATATTAGATATACTTTTTGACTCATTGCAGTGTCAAGTTGACAGTTCTTTCTATAAATGTTTGTTTTAAAAAGATCTTCTAGAATTTTTCCTTTTTTCAGACAGGTTTACAGAACAAAGCCTTTCAGATGATGTCCTTAAAAATCCTGAATTGGCTCAGAAGAGGTGCTTCTGAGTTTACCACCAATGCAGTATTATTTGTTCYTTCTTTGACTTTTAATGAGACGCTTTACAGCAGTATTTTGAAAGCACGGTGTTTTTTAGAAAATACTATCCTATCATTGGTTGCTTGCAGTACTTTTCTTACTTTATTATGATACTTATGCACTTCACAAAGTACTTTTCATCTTCAAAGCGTTCCACAAACATTAATTAAGGAATCCTGAAACACCAACATAGGGCAGACAAAGAAACAGCACAGACTGTAGAGCAAATCCTAAGCAATGGAAATGCTTAGGATTTGATTTTGCTGGATATTCCCTACATTCAGCATGTATAGGCTCCGTAAGTATATATATAGTTGGAAACTTCACAGTGGCTTTAAGCTGTTACAAGTACACGTTGCTGCTGTAAAAGGAGATCCCCTTTACTCCTTCTGTGTGTTCATATTTTCACCCAAGTGACCCTATGTGTGCAGGGGGATGGAACAGATGATGTCTAAAGGTCCCTTCCAACCTTAAGGATTCTATTCTATGATTCTGTGAAACACTACAAGACTCCCTGCACTCACAGATGGAATTACATTAACCTAATGGTCTTTGACATACCAGTGTTTTAACATTGGCAACACAATGCAGCCAGTCCTAAAAAAACAGATACTATGCCCAGGATGACTGTCAGGCTTTTGACTATTAATGACAGATGTATCTGTACAGAAGARCTTCATTAAAGGATGTACAGATGTGCTGTGATAATATAAATGACACGTGGAAACAAGAGCTTATATCTACTGACAACATGCACACTATTTCCATACAATTAAGGGGAAAATATTAGGAGAGAAAATACTGGACAAACAAAAAAACAAACTCTGAAATATTTATTTTTTCTTCCTGAAGTGGAAACACAGTTCTAAATTGTACAGTATTTTCTGCAGTGCATACATTCAGAGATAGACATTTCATACTGGCATTTACATTTTGTGTAATTTGAAATGCTTTAGGGAATTCCCATACTTCAGAGTGTAGCACATTTAGTCAGGTTATACGAGTTTTCATGTATTTTCAAATACAGTATGTATTTGCTCTCTGTTCAGTCCCATCAGATCCCTATTCTCCRTTAGATTTGGCAGCATATATTATTCTACAAGAAATGCTTGAATTGGATTGAAATGCTTTAACCGGACTTTGAGCTCAGTTCCTGGATGCAAGGAGCTTATACTTACAAATTACAAAAGCTTTTATTAAAAAACAAAGTCTGTTTAATTTAGTTCTTATGTGAGCACGGGATTGCTCCTATGCAATGTTGAAAGCCCCCTGCAAGGACTCTAATCTACAGAAGAAGGTGCTAGAGTTTTTTGATCATTCTCTYTGTATTCTGATTTGGATCCTGCATTTATAAGGATAACGCCTTATAACTTGTTTGAGTTTTGATTCTGTGTTACTAATTCTGGCCTTTTATAATGCAATACTTCATGAGATTTGACAGACTGTTGAATTCTGTAGCTTTCTGAAGATAGGTGGATAGGAAAGGGGGACAGGCACTTTCTAATTTCAATATTGAAGTTAGTGGAATTCACTAATTTCACTTCACTGTAAAAATTTGCATTTCTTTAAGGTAAACATGTAAAGAATTGGGAACTCACATACAGTAGTTGTGGTGATCCCCAAAATACTTYGCGTAGTTGCCTGCCTGAGCCCACTCATTGTTCAAAAAATAATTTTGGGATAGTTATTCTGCACCTTGGGGAAACTACCTGTATAGGACTGTAACATATTGTCCAGGTGCCATATCATATTCTCTCAGGAATTACAGCAGGAATGAGAAAAAAAAAATATGGAAGGAAAATTAATAGTTAAATACGGTGAGTTCTCTAAGCTATTAGAATGAAACGTGAATCTTCCCCTGGTATTTACCATTCAGACTRAGCCCCATCCGTGTATTTATAATGTTTGAACATCTTCAAAAACACCCTAGTGAGTGAATTTTGTCCTATAGTGAAGTGTTGCTGTGATATTTTAGAAATATATAGTTAAAGAACAAAACTGTTAGGCAGATTTGAACTTCATAGGCCATAAAACACTTCTGGTAGGCATGGATCTTGTCTAGGTGCATAGCTGGGTAAGATGCTCCAACACTGCTGAGGTTAAAATAGTTCACCTTGCATGGACACATTTCTCTTAGTACGGATTACTCCATACCAGAAAGAAGGTGCACCCTTAAAAGGCATCAGTATTAAAGCCTATGTTGCTAAACTGTTAGGAAAATAATAATAACAATAACAATAACAATAACAATAACAATAACAATAATAATAACAGGAAAGGACTAGGTCTGATGGATGGGACCTCTAGGTAGCACTAAAATCCAATGGAAAGGACCTCTAAGTAGCACTAAATGAAAAGAACTAGGTAATGGTGAAGTAAAGGACACCCAGGGAGGGCAGTAATGCTGGTTAGTCTTCTGGGTTGGCCTTCTCATTCTTTGGAGTCCAATAATACTGTTTCTTTTTGCCATGTTTTCTTTGCAGGATGATGCAGAATGATCCCTCTGTGGATCACTTTTTTGCAGAATGATCCCTCTGGGGATCATCTACTCTGGCACTGCCACTCAACAAGATCAGAACCGTGTCCAGGTCTGTTTAAAACATCTCCGATGATGCAGTCACTATAGACTTTCTCAGAGTAACCTGGTCCGGTGATCAACAAATCTCATAGCATTCTTTTTTAAGTTTTGAGAATGGAATTTCCTGTTATTTAGGTTAGCTAAGTTACTGCATGAAGTCATGTGGTATTCTGAAATTATCTTAAAATGGACTGTATTCATTTAATTTTTGCATGTAATGCACAGATTAAAGATACAACAAAATAAACCAAGATCATGGAGATAATATGATTTTCTTGCTGTGTTCCTCACTGTTTACCTATGACTTCAATAACTAAAGAGAAAATACTGTAAGTCTGGCTTCATCCTTTTAATATCTTCCTTTCGGATACTTATACGTAGTGAATAGATTCCTCTCTTCAGTCTTCTCTCTTCCAGGTTGAACACTTCTAGCTCTCTCAGCCTTTCTTAACATGAGAGATATTCCAATGTCTTCATCATCTTAGTGGTCCTTCTCTGAGTCTGTTTAATCAGAGAGAAGTCAGTAGGGAGGCAAAGCTGCTCAAGTAGAGATTAGAAGGCCTTGCAAGACCGCTGTTTAATTTTGCAGGAGTAAACAACTGATCTCAGAATTTCATCCAGATTGGAAAATATTTAGAATATAATAATTAAGATACATATGCTGATGGGGAGGAGGGGAGAAGTTATAGCCCTGAAATTTTAGTGTCACCCTGAGTGACTCAGTTCTAACCCTTTACTAGATTTTAAGACAGGCTYTGAGAAAGCATGAGAAAAATTATAGATGCCAAAACATGCTATGTTGATTATTTGAACTGTAGTAAATGGGTTAACATGTATTTTGAGAGTCTTGTACAGTACCCTTAGTAGTGGCTAGAATTTAAATACCACCCATCTTTGCAAAGCAGCCCCAAGAGTTTTTCCCATTTGTGTAGATTAGGTCTGTCTTCAGTAGATAAGTCTCTCAGGTAATTTGAAGCAGAGGCACAAAATGAAGTCTGTTTGATGATCTGAGACTAGCAAATGTCTCTTACCCAATTAATTAATGCTGTTCTTTTYATATTTCTGTTCATGTTAAATTTTATATGCCATTTTCTCAGATGTCTGAACCCCTGTACTGTTCCTGAAGTTTTTTCTTTTCCTTGGTTTAAAGTCCTAGGTAGGCAGCTGTACTTTTTACCACATAATACGTAAGCACATGGTGCCACACTCCAGCAGTTCATTTCATATGAAAGGTGGCATACTGACCTTTCTACTCTATTATATAACATCCATTGGACTGAGGATTGTTTAACACCACAAACAAGCAGAGGATACAGACAATGGAAAGAGAGTTAAGCTCTTATTCTCCATTGTGATGCCCACTCCATTTTCCTTTAATTTTTCAATTAAATTTATATGCTTTGAAGATTTCTTTTAGCTTTATAGCTTTTTTTTTTTCTTCATTAAATCTGTGTCTGCCAGTGCTGAGTGTAAAACTGATTTTTAGCTGTAAAGGCACTGCATTATTTAAACTCTCATCATTATCATGTAGTTTCTTTATTAATACCTTTTTTAAGATCATGACCTTAATTCAATGTTTAAAGRAACAAAGGTAGATGTCTCCACCAGTGACATGATTCTCATTGCAAAGTGAGAAAAATCATATGCTCAGCACAGAATTATGAAATTTCTGAATGCAGAAAACATTTCTTTCATGAACATTCTATAAAGCATATTCTAAGACAAGAAATAACACTTTGTAGGCTGGTGCAGTTGCCAGCCATTTTACACAGGACTAATATTCTTCTGACTAGGGCAGACATCTTACAGAGAAATAGTATTATCTGTGGGTGGCAATCAGCAGGAGATGTTGCTAAAAAGAGCATACTGTTTATTAGCACTGCTTTAACAAYCATGAAAACTTACTGTTTTTCAGCACTCGGAAGATGCGTAAAGTTGTACTGTTCTTGCACATGAACTAAAGATATTAACAATTTAATTTTATTAAAGATTTAGTTTTAGTGCGTAAGGTAGTTCAAGAGATATATAATAAAGGTGTTGCACCACCTAAAGTAATATAAATATTGTTCCTAAGTTAGTAAGAGTTTTATGTTGAAATATCTGTAACAGTGAATCACAAATAGCTCATACAGAACTAAAATCTTGACTTCTTTTTCCCCTCCTTAATGATCCCTTTCCTGTTATCAGCCCTCCTCTTTTTATCTTACTGGTAATATAAGTATATCCAGTAAGAAAGGATCCTGGAATCAATAAGATGAAAATRGTTTCACAAAATAATATATTCTTCAAGAAAAACAAGTGACAAGTAAAGAATTCTGTTAGGAAAAAATCTGTTACTGCTAATGAGTAATTTTATAGCTTTTTAGCTTTTTATACATATTTTTTCTTATCACTGAACTTGCAGGGGTTTTTTATCATTCAATTTTTTTTTTTTTTCTTTTCGGCTGCAGTTGATTTAGGAAGGCCAGGATTTATAACTGAATCAACAGTCTTACTGAAATAAATGGGACATCAATAAATAAAGATGGACTATGTTTGTAAGAATAAATGATGTCCCTCTTAAATTGGGGTTCCACTCCAATTTTGCCTAAACTTACAACTTTCTAATAGAAAAGAATCCAAATATTTCCAAAAATATATCAACTTGCTTTTTTCTTGCACCTTTTATTCACTTGCAATCAAACACCAGTCCCCAGTTCTAACTGTATGAAAGTTCTAACCCTGCTTCACAAAGAAAAGTGAGATGACCAATGCTTGACTACATATAAATGTTAATTATCACGGAACAATTTATGGTACATAATTGATATTGCTCTGATTTACTTCAATTATATGTGAATACATATATATTCAGAGAAGTACATGTACAGAGAATGTTCATATAGAATGCTTTTCTCTGAGGAAGACTGAAAAAGAATTTCATTTCTTGTTTTGKTGTCCAGCATACAGAAGTCCATGAAAAGTCTCCCCTAAATACCTTTTTCAATTGATAATATTGTCTCTCTTATGACTAAATTATTTCTCATATCTTTAAAACATTTTACTTTAAGCTTGCTTTGCTAAGTKTTAGATATTTATCAATTTTAATTAGAAAGGCTTCTCATAGCTAATGAGTAAGAGGCAGTACAAGAGGGTTTTTCGCCACTTCGGTGACCTTTGTGCTTCATGCAGGATAGAGCTTTTCCCAACTAGAAAAAAATACCTGCCAGTAAATCTGTTATAATTTCAGTGTTTCGCTGGGAACAGTAAAATGGATCTTATTGCTCAAACTTGAAGTTCTTTGTTAGGTGTAACATCTTTTATTAATCTTTAACAAAGATAGAATGAGAGGAAACTTCTGTCTCATACATTCTCTTTTCTTGGCTTTCTGCCAGCCAGTGTGCTTTAAAAAATGGGAAATAGGCTATATTTGGATTGAAGACTAAGCTGAAGTCTTGCAGCCAGAAGTTTTCCAGTGAGATGTGTGAGCRGCAAAGCTTAGTTTCTATCCTCCGTCCTTCTGAAGCTCTGCACCAGGCAGCTCCTGAAGAAGGGATGTGCTGAAAGGGAGATTTGTGACCAGGACGTTCAGAAGGACTGCCCATCACTCAGCACTGTTCCTCGCCAGTGTCCAACTGGACACTGGACTGGACTGTCCAACTGGACTGGAATATATGGAGTCTTCTWAAAAATGGTAGTGCTGTCTTCAGCTGGCAAAAACCTCATGAAAAGACAAGGGGAGCCAAGTGCCCATAAAACCTTAAGCTGTTTTCCATCTCTGGCAGAAACTTCTAATTGCATGTGTTGGTGCCAACTTTTAAGTGATTCCATCTGTATATTTTCAGAAATTCCTGGCAAGGTCCATATGCATCTCTAGTACGATTCTAACATTTAAAGAAGAATTCCTATGAGAGACAGCTGAGCTGAATTCTTAATTCAGTTTCAACAATTTTCACTGTCAAAGTTTGGCTCTCACTTCTACTGTAACCATCCTTACCATACAACACATCACTACTCTAAAGGCCTATGCTTTTGTCGGATGTTTATACTTTTCTACAACACACACACACTGAAAACACTCTGTGTGGCATAGGTGGGTCATTCTCACTACTCTCTTTACCCTGTACGTGGGTACAGATTTTTTTTGTATGTCTCTGTGAGCTAACTAACAAAACAGTCCTCAAATCCTGAGGCCGCTGATGTAGAAACATTAACACATCTTATTTAAATTAGTACATTAAGTACTACTTAGTACATTTTAATGAGGAAAGAGTATTTTAGGTTCAGACTGAGTATAGTTTAATCTTGCTCTATATCTTTTAAGTATGAGTTTTGAAGTATTGAGAAGAGACGGTTGAGAGGGGATCTGATTAATAAGTAAAAATACCTGTAGGGTGAATGTAAGGAGGAAGGGACCAAATTCTTCTCAATGGCGGTCAGTRACAGGACAAGGGGCAATGGGTACCAGTTGAAACCCAGGCAGCTCCATCTCCATGTGAGGAGGAACTTCTGCCCTGTGAGGGTGCCCGAGCCCTGGCACAGGCTGCCCAGGGAGGCTGTGGAGTCTCCTGCTCTGGAGATCTTCCCAACCCACCTGGATGCCGCCCTGTGCCCCGTGCTCCAGGTGTCCCTGCTGGAGCAGGGGGTTGGACTGGATGAGCTCCAGAGATCCCTTCCAACCTCAACCATTCTGTGAGTAGGTAATTAATTCTGAGTTGACATTCCTCATGTACAAACTTTAAAGAATAAATTTTAATAAATTTTAGCTTGTCTTTTTTTAACAGTAATTCTGGGTCTTCAAGCCATATTGTGATTTTGTTGTTTTAAAAATCATATCCTTTTCAAAAAATGTGAATTTTATTTTTTTTCCTCCAAGGGTCTGCTAAAGACATTGGAGATTAATAGGAGGAAATGATAAGTCAGTAGACAAAATGAATCATAAAGTCAAGTAAAATTCATAAAGAAAATACTAAGAGAAAAGATATTATATTGTGATACTTTCAGTTACTGCAGTCTCAAATATGAAATGGAAATAGAAAATAATTTAAAAAAATTTAGATGCGTGACATTTGAAATGTTCTGTTAGTTAAGTATCTCCAGGTACTCTTTTACTAGATAATTAAAGGACTTCAGATTTACCTGGTTAGTCTGATAAATTTAATGAATCTGCTACTCAGAAGTTTCTGCAGAAAAAAACTTTTTCATAATCACAAGAAAACTTACTSATTTTATACTCTGATGTCTACAGTCAGTCCTCTGATCAAAATGCTATACTCCTGAAAGTATTTGAGTTGAAGTTATATGTTTCCATAAGAAGATGAAGTAGATATCATTGCTTGAAATCAAGCTCAGGTGTTGTGTTATATCAATATACTGCTGCTGTCAAGCATAATTATTAACATTTTATTGCAATATGCTAGCCTATTCAGTGTATCTAGACATTTTGTTAGTAACTAACAAATATCAGATTAGCTCTTAAAACCTTAGAAAATTTATCTTCAAATCTCACTTTGAGAGCAAAAACTTAATCCCTGAAAGGAACAAATTTTTACCATTACTTTTAGTTTCTGCTGACATTCTCCTAGCAATGTATTAGGTAGACTTAAGCTAATGTAAGTGTAAATAACACTTCAAAAACATAGAGATGACAAATGATCAGCAAATGATCAAATATATGTTGTAATAAAATGAAATCATCATTTAAGCAAACTGAACAGCCTATAGAAAAAGCAACTAAAATTTGCATCAAACAATAAGAAGATAATGAAAAGGAAATTGAAGCTGTTTAATTTAAATAAATCATACCAAGATTTTCAATGCCTGTACAGACATTAATGCAAATTGTGCACCTAAGCTCACATTTTATCACTTTATCTCTGAATTTGTCTCTTTTTAAAGTCTATTATTGAAAAAAAGGACTTAAAGCTATCAGATTATGAAGAAGTTTTCATTTTGTTGGTAATATTTTGATTGTAGAACTGCTACCTCTCTTTGCATTTGTATTGCAAGCAAATATATAAAAAGTATAAAAAAAACTTGTATAAAAAAGTATATACAAGCATATATAAAGTTGAGTAGACTTGATGATGAAATGACTAGAGTCACTCAAGCTCCACTTAAAGGTAAAAGGAAATATTAAAAGGTGAACTAAGGAGGGTAAGAAGGAAGGAAAAGGAAGGAAGAAAGGAAAAGGAAGGAGGGAAGGAAGGAGGGAACGAGGGAGGGAAGGAAGGAAGAAGAGGGAAGACTCCATCGTAACTTCTGGATCAGCTGACAGGCTGAACCCCTTTCCTGTCCTAYGGTCAGGACATCACCCGAGGAGTCTCCCTGAGGTTGAGAGCCCTCTCCCATCATCTGGGGTGAGTGATGATTGCACATTTGTACACTAGGTACTAGCTAAGAACCCCACACTGAAGWAGAGAATTTCCTCTGCTCACATCCGAAGTCTCATCTCTAAATGTTTGAATAAATAACGCTATTTGTGAACTTTACTTGTTTTGAAGGCGATCAGATCTATAGTCAAAAGGCTGTTTGTGAATCCAGTGTTGCCAGAGTTGGGCCTATAGTCACCACRGTATTTGGTATCCCTATTAAGAGATGAATCCAGCTGCCTCCAGTCCCTCCAACCTTTGAGGATCAGCTGGAAAGCAAGGGAATTCATCTCTTGTCAGATTTGCCCCTCTCCCACCCCTCATCAAACTGCAACAGGTGATGTTGGTTTTGATTTTTACAGTACACTGCAAAATGATTTTTTTTAAGGAACAACCAAACAGAAAATAATTTCCTATATTAAAAAAAAAAAAAAAACTCAAATGAAATATTTTCTGTGGGAGCATTGTGACCAGACTATTTGAATCCTCTCCAATCTGAACATTGCACCTTGGAGGAAGTTGGTCCAGTGATTTTCTTTCTTTCCATTATATCCTTTTTTTTTTTTTTTTTTTTTTTTCCATCTGAAGCCTATAATAGTTTTCAATTTTTCTGTAGCTCTTGTGGCTCTTTGCTCATCCCTCTCCACGTCCTGCAAAAAAAAAATCTTTCTCTTGTTCAGCTGTAACTTAATCTTAGTAATATGGTTTGCAGCCTCAGTGAATGTGCACTTTTGTTCTTGTAGAGATGATTTGAAGAGCACAAAATATGTATTTTCCCCTTCTACAGAGTTATTTTTCACCTGCAGCAGATTGTTTTTTTCACCTGGTGCAGAGTTTCAATAGATTTTTACAATGACAATTTGACTTTCAGGATAGTACAAACCAGCGAGTTTCTTTCCTCACTGACTGATCCCTGCCAGGCCATGCCTCTTCATTATGCTCAGGTCAGCAATTTTATTCCCAGTTTTAGAACTGAATTTCTCTGTAATCTGAGCATGCTGAACAAATTCACCTCTAGTGTAACTCTACTGCAGTCAAGCACTTATACTAGGGATGAATTTGGCTCAGAATATTTCGGCATAGTGTTTAGTTGCTCTAGATTTCTTCATTTTCATCCTCTGTGCCTGCTTGAGTAATAAGTAACACAACTTGTACTTACACGTGAGTTGGAGTCCTTTCGAAGGGTATTAATATAAGCTTGACTGGATTACATCCTATTACATAGTCTGTCTGACATCTCCACACTCAAAGCCAAAGGTATATGTCCTGAGTGGGACGAAGGCGCTTAAATAAAACATCTCTTTGCATTAAAAGCAACATGGACAGCTGTGTTTGTTAAACTTTGAGAACAGTATTGAGAACATACTATAAGCTTTCGTCCAGCACACAATGAAGTATTCACTGCGAGTTTTTATCAAAAATATAAAATATCGGGAACTTTGATCTTCCAGTAATGAAATTCCATTTTACTATAGACTATTCCATACAACAACACGATCATGACTTTGTGCTTTCTATTCCTCTGCTGGCTTCCCTAAGAACTCCAGAAATACTTGGTTGTGCTCCTTTTCTCTGCCTTACGCATAAGGTCCCATTGATTCTACATGTACAATGTTGTATGTGATGTTGGCTTTGCAATGTGGCATTAGAAAGGACACTAAATTTACTTCCTTTTGTGTCATGTTCATACCATATTGAGGAAATACTTGGGGGCTTTCTTTGGTCACCTACAAGAGCCTTGCAGGATGTTTCTTTTTCTGTAATACTGGAAGGTGTTCATTTCTCAATTTCTTCCTTGAGAGAAAAACAGAGGCACAATTTGGCACCTTTTACAGTCACATCCTCTGAGATATGGGAACATTAAAAATGCAGCTCTTGCTTTGTTATCTAATTTAGAAATTAGGTGCATAAGTAAGGATAATAAGTAAGGATAATATAAATACTGTTCTAACACCTGAATCAGCTGTATCATGTCCCAAGGTGGAAGGTTACTGATAACCCATTATCAGGGTATATAAGCTTATCTTCAACATTATCATGTGTAAAGGCTCACTAAATACTGAGCTGAATCATATTTAAACCACCATATCTAACAGATCCAGTCAAATAGATGGAAAATGGATTTGCTGAGAAGTGTCCAAATTCATCAACGGTCCCTACATGCATCTAATCAAGTATCATGAAAATACCCTTCATGAACAAACTGTAGAATAAAAAAAAAAAATAATAATAATAATAATAAAAAGTAATAAAATAAATTGTTCTGAATTTCTGGTAGTATTCTCTGAAATATTAGTTTGTACTGAATGCCCTGGTAGGCCATCATAAGCCATCTGTAGACCTAAACCACCTCTTTAGACCCTAAGGATGAGGAGATAGGAGCGAAATGGAGTTCAGTTGGTTGCTTCCAGATACAGATCAGCGGGTCCACAAGGAATAGTTAGGACTTCATCTGTATGCCACAGATTTTTGGCAGAAGAGCTGAAAGGTGGTATTTCCTGCTGCTGGCCAGCAGTAAGTGGTTGTTGTTCCACCCACGGAGGACTGTGACCTTGGAGATGGCTCTGAAGGATCATACTGCTTGGGTAAGGCCACAGCTGCAGACAGGAACAGTCATTACTGGGTGTTGACTTTAGCTCACACCCTATATGTGACATTGTATATCTATATGTGTGATTATTAGCGCACACAAAGAGCACATCTGATTAGGTACACACAAAGCATATTCTTGCAGAAGATCCTAAAAAATCAGATTAACTTTGTACATTACCTTTTTTATGTGGCATTACATGGTAACTTTATTGTTTCAGGTAAATTATTGAAGTGCTTTATATTTATGCAAAAGTGCTTCATTGTATTTTAATGTAAATTTTGTTTAGCTAACAAAAACAGAAATCTTCCTTTCATAGATATTTTCTTTCCATGGCTGTTYTTAAGAGTGACCAAGTTCTTCTTTTCTTTTAAGTACAGCCACCCACACGGAAGAAAAAACATTATCCCATGGAGTTGAGTATGCATATATATCAGTAGTGGTATGCTTCTCACTGTGTTAATGATAAATACAAATACTCTGCAAGTATTAAACAGTGGTCATTTTGAGACTTAAAATAGCATCTTAAAAAAAAAGATATATAATGGTGTAATGCAGGGGCCTCTAAAACAGTAAACAATTATCCACCTTGTCTGGAATTGTAAAGATAGATAATAGAGCAATGTAATTTAAAAACTAATCTTAGCTCCACTCAGTTGATCACAAAGGAAAATATACAACCTACTGAGAAAAAATACTGAGTCTGAAGCATAGATTATATCACTGCCGAAAGTTAGAAAAGGCTTTAAGAACTCTCGTTGTCTAGAATGTTGTTTTCTATCTGCTGTAAGTTTCTAGCAGGACTTTTACTTAATCTTGAAAATTTAGKTGTGCAATCACTGGGCACCTCATGTTAGTGGCTTGTTCTGTGCAGCAACGCCTGTGAAAGACAGTAACTGTCCTATTCAGCTGGAGAAACTCTAGTCTGTGATGATATCATAGGCTCTGTGGAGCTTATTTTAAAATACTGCAGTTTTAGGCTACTTGCTGGCTTAGAGCTATGTTACCGAGCTACTCCCAAATCATTATTTTTCTGTAGTTCTGTTGGCATTACTCAAAATTTGGCCCCTAGATAGATCATAGCGTCACACTTCAGTGCTGAATGCATTGTCCATTGGCACCATTTCCAGCGAGCCCCAAAAGAAGGGGAGATTTGGATTGATAGGCGCACAGAAGATACTGAGCTATCAGATAATAACATTCCACTGACCTTCACTTTGACCTCCATCACATACATATTAGTTGAAAGATAAAAAATATTTGRCATTTCCCACACCCAGAATCCCACAGAATGGTTAAGTTTGGAAATGACATCTAGAGCTCATCTAGTCCAACCATCCCTGCTCCAGCAGGGACACCCAGAGCACAGGGCAGCATCCAGGYGGGTTGGGAAGATCTCCAGAGCAGGAGACTCCACAGCCTCCCTGGGCAGCCTGTGCCAGGGCTCGGGCACCTGCACAGTCAAGAAGCTCTTCCTCACCTTCTCTAGACTTTTTTTCTTTTCCTCCATGAATGAGTACAATTGGTTTTCAACCCATACAAACTTACASTATCCATAGCATTCTAGAGCAGAATTTTATAACTTGGCCATACATTTTGTGAGAAAACAGTGCCTTCACTTTATTTTGAAACAACCAGCTACCTATTTTGTTGTCTTACAATGTATTATAAACATAAATGACATACAGCTCTGGAGATTAATCTGTTGGGGTTGTTACACTCCTGTTTTCRATAGCAAAAATAAACTTCATGCCATTTTAATGCACGCTGTTAAAATTTTACATTTTAAAATACAGAAATTTTTGTTGTGATAGTTAAAATCAAATTGTCCTTGTATTTTTTTATTACCCAGCGTGTTTATAATGTTTATATAASTTTAGTAAAAAATAAAATAAAATGAAGTATTTGAACTTTTCTTATCTACTTGTACCGTGAAATGTGAAATAAACCAGTAGTGGTAGCTGTTAAGTGGGTAACACAGCATACTTGAGGCCTTCAATTCCAGTTTTATTGATGCAAATCAGGAATGCTAAGCCAGGAACTCTAAATTAGTAGACTCAAATGGCTGGTCAAAGTTGGCAAGGCAAATAACATTACTTCTTCTGTTTAAATTGATTGCAATGAATCTGGAGAGTAATTTAGTCAACACTGAGCATGAAGTAGAAGAAAACTAGAAAATTTCTCCTTTGTGGTGCTTTCACGTCCTCTTTTTGAATTCTTTGCCTTGGGGAACACAGAGGGCAAAATAACTGATCTCACTGAGAACAACTGATAAACTTAAAACTTTCGTTCCAATTATCACCATTTGATTTTTTTTGAGAACAAAGCAATAATTTTAAAGGCTTTTGAGTGGGTTAGGCAGCAAACCCCCACTGACAGAAAACTTGGAGGCTATGAAATTTCAAACTCTTTTGAAATTTCCTCCCTCAGAAGTAGTGCTGAGCAAATATCAACAAAACAGCCCGACAGTCCTGTCAGAACGGGGCTTTGAGCAGCTGCCAAGACTGTAATACATAGCGTGTATCCAGGATAGTTATATATAGGTAGTGTAACATATATCAAAGACAAGAAATTTGTGTGGCATTTGTTAAGTGCATGTGCATTGATAACTATTTCCATCTACAGATGTGGATATTATGACGCTAGAGATAGCTTTTGTGTGGGAAAAGTGCTCTCTGTTCAAGCATAGGTCACCGCAGCAAAATGGAGAGATGTATTCAAAAAAAGAAAAGCACATCAAAAAAAAAAAAAAAAAAAAAAAAGTGGAAAATCCCACAATAAAAATATACTCCTCTTCAGTACAATAGAAGAAGTGGTTGGATTCTTTATTGTGTAATGTTTCCAGCTAGACTGTGGCCACTGTGGGTGACACCAAATCTGAGGACTGATGCACTAAAGGAAACACTGCAGCCAAGGGTGAGCTAAATGATGCACTAAAGGAAACACTGCAGTGCCAAGGGTGAGCTAAATATATGGGACAAAGCACAGAGGGAGAGAACAGTTAACCCCAGGAGTTTTGACCCTCAAGCTGTCACATACAGCACAATGCAATGGTCAGMAATCATGTCCTCTATCCAAAGCTTTTCTTACAGGTCATGGAAAGATCAGATGCATGAGTTTCACTGGCAAACAATGTAGAGTGTGTATGTAGTATTCAATATTCATTTCTTCTGGCTTGCACCTGGTTAGTTCTCTGATTATGCTAACCTTGAATTTTCAACTTTGGGACCTACTTTCATTTCATTTCACCTAACATTGCAGAATATCATTGAACTTAGAAAACACAGAGGTATGTAAATTAGGAASAAATTCAAACAATTTTTTTTTGTCCTAATGCATACTTACTTGATGAAATCATGTCTTCCTTTCCTACATGCATGCAGTGATTCCATACAGTATTTTATAGACTTTCTATTTCTTTGTAATGTGCTGCATTTTTTTCTATACATAAGAAATAGTACAGAATTTGTACATAAGTACAAAAAAAATTTACTATATGATGTCTTTCAGTATCACAGACAAGATTAGGTGCAGTTAGGCAATAAGCTTAGCAACAATAAAATGTTTGTATGTAAAATTAATTTAGCTGGAATTATAATGGCTGAATGAATGCTGTGATTTTTGTCATTGCTATATTGGAGTAAATACACAGTTAAGTCTAGTTTACTTTATTTTGGACATGCCACAGATATTCTTCCAGGCCAAAACTTATTGTTATCTACCTCTAAATCATATCTGGAACATCTTGTCCAAAGATGTTTGATTGACTTCAGTAGTGGTCAGTCATGAATGAAGAATGGAAGACAATTACACTCATCATCAGATATAATAACAGATAAATTGGAATGTGAAGAGTACAGGGGCAAGGTGTTATACACAAATCCATCTAAATAAATGGATTAAACAGCTTTGTCATTCTCAAGAAGTTTCAGGATTCTGGGGAACATCCTTAGACTTTGGTCTGGTTGAAATCAGATGGAAAAGTCTTTGCTGACAAACTATGAAGAAGGGAAAGACATGAAGAAGAGGAAAAAATCAGCCATGGCCAGTCTTACCCTGGCTAATAAGGCAGAATGCCCAGAGCCAATCCACTACTGCTGCTGGGACATGCAAAGAGGTGAAGCTGCTGTGGGTCTGTGCGATGATAGCCACAGTCAGACAAGATATCAGCTTAGTCAGGAAATCAGAACAAATGGTAACCTGGCTCAAACTTTGATCCATGACAATATGCCCTGATGAGCCACCTTGATGTCACACCTCCAACAATCCTTCCCTGTGATAAATAAAAAATCGTTAATAAAATATAGGGAGAACATGACGTCCTTCTATTTTTAGRTAAAATTAAGAAATATGATGCGTTTCAGATTTGATAAGAATTGTTAAGCACTTTAATTCACCCTAGAAGTAAACAAGGCTAAAGTGTTTTTTTTTTTTTCCTGGATTTTTCATATGACTGACCAAGATACACTTGCATCTTGGTATTGAAAATAAACTTTCACAATGTTAGCRTTTACCACCTTAATTTCATTTGCACACAGCAGAGTGTTGTCTGCACTTATTACTTGCCTCATTCATCCTGTACAGGTGGTTGAGCTTCTTAGCTGTACAGAGAGGTTCAGTCAGGTTAATTGAAATGTTTTCTCTCTGGTGATGTTGAAAGAGTCCAGGCTGTGAGGAAGAGAAGGCAGGACTGTCACAGCATCATTCCTCCCAGTTCAGTATTTCATACCTGTTCAGGTGTATCCCAATCTGCAGAAAAAGAAAAAAGTAAAAATGAGGCAAAACTCATTTTAGTTTGAGTAAGGCATTTCAGMGAATTTCACTGTATTTGTGAATTTCAGAATTCATAGCTTATCAGTAAAAACACATTGACTTTCATAGAGGATTTCTGGTGAACTCAAGTATGGCACATTTACTTACACAGTGTTTCCAGCTGACAAACTGCAGTTTCTAACAGTTTGTTAATCAGATCTTAGTTAGGATTTATCCTGCCTGTGTTTGAGCAAACATTCAACATGCATCAGTCAGCAAAAGCCCTGAAGGAATTGTCTTTTTAGGTAATAAAATAAGGAGATCCTCTCACCACACTTTGGTTTGAAGCACCTCAGAGGTGCTGCCTCCCAGGCTTCCTCACTGTTGCCTATTCAGGCAGCTTTGTGTTTTGTGCTGTGTATTAATTTCCGTCCAACATGGGAATTCAATTTGTGTGTTTATTTTCTTCACAGATTTAGATTTATTTCATGATCTCTGATTTTAATTAGCTGTCTGGCACAGCTTCTGGACAGTATAAACTCTTGGCTCTTCCCGTGCTATGGAACAACATGTGTGTACATGGGACACCACCAATCCTTTACCATTTAGATAGTGATGCAGGAGCTATCGGTTTCTATGGCAACGAGAGCAGTGGTGATTGATTCCTTGCCCGTGTGGCATCTCCACAGGGAGTGAAGCTTGTAATTTTTTGTATTCTTGCAACCTAATTAAAACGGGATTAGAGAATCATCCTTCTATATGTTCAACAACTGCATAGCAATCCGTTTATGTAAATGTCAGTTCTATTCAGCACTGTTGTCAGTGTGTTTACACCCTTTCACTGATGCTAAAATAAAAATCCTATTTCCAAATCTAAATCTTGAAGAAGATGATCAAAGATGGCAATACTGTTATGACTGATATTCTGATGGCTAACCTGGAAAAATGTACTGGGCTTGTCCTGGAAGTTCATTAATTAATTTAGCACATAAGAATTACTTATCTATTAAAATCCCTTAATTCATAAGATKGATTTTAGTTCAGTCGTGTCTCCTGAGAGCAAAGAAATCCTATAATTTTTTATTCATAGAGTGTTCATCAAATCTTATCACAGTCACTTGGAAATTAGCGAAGGTCTTACGTGTCAGTTAAGATCTACAGTATGCAAGGAGATGCTAGTTGAAAAGACAAGGTTAGGTATTTTGCAGAGGGCTAAAAGTGGAGGCAGATGTTCAGAGGATTTCTACGTGTAAATATAAACAGAAAATAAAAGAAAGTAAAGGATAGAGGGTCACAGACTTGTTAGGATTTTTGTTTCTTTTTATAAGTCTTTTTTTTTTTTTTTTTTTTTTTTTTTTGCGTAATCATAGAATCATGGGATCCTTAAGGTTAGAAGGCACCTTTAGAAGTCATCTAGTTCAACCACCTGCACATGCAGGGTCACCCAGAGCATGTGGCACAGGGCAGCATCCAAGCAGGTTTTGAAGATCTTCAAAGAAGGAGATTCCACATCCTCTCTGGGCAGCCTGTGCCAGGGCTCTGTCACCCTCACCATCAAGAAATTTTTCCTCAAGTTCTGACAAAATGATCAGTTCAGGGGAAAAATGACAGTTTGCACTACTTTATGGTCTCATGTCTGTATGCCTTGCAATCTGCCTCTATGTTGTCAAATTTAGAACCAATAATACAACACAACACAATACAATACCATACAATACATTGGCCTTTGAAATTTTATCTAAAAGCCTCATGTTACTAGTTACATGACAAACTGGATTTTTGTTTGTTTGTTTGTTTTTTAAGATATTAGCTCTAAGAAGAAAGGAAAAATAATTGGATAAGGGGCAACACTATCCAGGAGATGACAGAAGTGTCATCTGCTGGGTGAACATAAATGGACTTCCATCATAAATCCCTCTGATCATGAGTGTGGTGTGTGAGGCCAGAATTCACAGTGCCAATGAGAAGAGAGAAATTATCCTGGTTCTGACAAGTTGGGGCAGCAGGGAAAAGCTGGTCGCAGATTCAGAAATGGATTTGGAATAAAATCTCCCTAAAATTCCTAACAAAAGCATCCCACTGAATTACCTGAGGGGCCATGCATGATGTTCTAGATGTTCTCCTTCAGACATTGTGTTCTTCCAGTGGAACACATAGACATCTCTTATGGTTGAATGTCACTGTTCCCATATACGSAGGTAAAAAACCTTGCTAAGGTCTCCAGTTCTGACATAGACTTCACACACAGATCATTTCATGTATAGCTATGCCTAAATCTGATTTAGGTACAACAATAGCTTCTTAGCCTATTCCAAATCTATGGAAGTAAACAGGAGCCTTGATTTTCTTGAGTTTGGATCAAACTAAGTGTGAAAACTCTGTCAGATGTGGATCATATATTGCCACCTCTTCYATGGCTCCTGGGAATTAAATCACTGTCACTATATATTTGTCACTCTAGTGCAAGTCCTTTGACAGAATCTGTGCACAGGACTGAAGATAGGTTGCACCTCATTCAAAGTATGATAAAAAATAGCACAACTCCTCCAGCTTGAAGCTGCTTAATCAGTTCTGCTTTCTCTTCCAGTATAAGAACAAGAAAAAGGTAGAGTTATCAACAACAATAATAATAATAAAAAATATTGTGGTTTATCTTCCTGCCTGATTTCTTCTTTATGATAACCTAGAGAGACATCCAATGACTTTTCCTTTTGATCTTTTTCCTGATAGAGAGCAAACCTTCGTTCAGGAGTGCATGTCTCCTAGGACATTCCTTTCTAGTTATTTCTAACTGGTCTTCAATTGATTTCTAACATTTGTGCCTGATTTGCTTGCAGAGTGAGGCTACTGGTTTTCTTAGATCTATAGAAACAATATTGTCTATACATTAAAACTTCCTGGTTGCACATGACTGGATATTTTTTTCACGTCTTATTAATTTTCCACATGAATAGCAAAAAACTTTATTATTCAAAATTTTAAGCAAGCTATAGAATTAATGTCTACAACTGTATTCCTTCAGTTTTTTAAAAAAATCAAAGGAATGCTTTGGCTACTAAGTTTCAATGTCAGTTTTTGAAACACAGTATTTAAAATGGAATAATTAATTTGATAAATCCTGTCTTTCCTATGAAATAATCAATTTCCTTCCAAGTAGCAGAATAGAACAATTTTACACCTACAAATGGAGGCTGAAGAACATCAAAGAAAAACTTCTAAAATATTTTGACAGTAAAATCAAATATTTTCAAAAAAAATCTGCCTAGCTTATTAAAAAAGATAGCTATTTTCCTAAAAAAAAAAAAAGAAGAAGAAAAGAAAATTCAGTCTTCTCTTCAAATGTGACTGTGCTAGATTTGTAGATTCAGTTGAATTGCTGAAGTGCAAAAACACATTCCAGTCCATTCTCAGATGCTTTTCATAGCCCACTTGTTGCTATGGATTCAGCACTATCAACTCGAGAATATAATGCAGGGTGCAATATTGTATTAGTGAAGTAAATGGAAAAATGAAAGTGTAAGTAGAGAAGGAGTAAGAACAAAGTGAAAAAAAAAAGTGCTCTGTGTATTGTACCAGAAAACAATTCACTTTGTCTCCAGGAGCCATGACTTGGTTTCTGTGCAATCTATGCACTCTATAGCAATAGAAACCAAAAAAAGGCCCCTATATCCTTTAAATAATGTTTCAAAAGCATTACAGCATGCTGTCTATGAAGAACAGGTTTATAGACTGACAAATTACTAAAACGAAATTTTCATATTTTATGCAAAAGGAAAGCCTCACATATTTTTATGTTCCATTTCCATTCCTACAGTGTACTGATTCTGTGCTTGTGTTTCTGCCTTTGTCTYGTGTCAGAGAAACACCACAAACTCATGGCCATTTGTAATAACTACATCTGATGTACATAATAACTACATCTGAATCAGTCCCATATTTGCAAGTAGGATGCTCTTCCTTTTTCTGTCTGGAGAGGTAACTGATGGTAATAGAGTTAGCCTGTCCTGGCAATAAGCAAAGGATTGTCATAAGGCTGAGTAAAATAATCCCGTGCTGAAGAAAAGAGATCTTGGGGGAAAAAAATGCTATTTATTCAAGTTATTCACCCACTCAATAACTTAAAAAATTATTAAAGCAAAAAGAGCCACTCAAACAAAAAATGGGTCACTCCACATCTGTACTCTCTTTCTGCAGAGCAAGTCTGCAAGGACAGCAGACACACAACTCTCTTTATGCTGTTTCCCCAGCGTATTTTAGACTTACCCACTGGAGACAGTACTTACCCTTTCTGCTCCATCTGCCCTGATGAACTCAGGATGAGTATTCCTTGTCAGCTGTTAACCCCAAATACAGTTGGCAATTTTATTTTTATACAAAGATTGTTTACTCTGAATGCAGCTGGATCCACTCCGTGCTAGCAGCTTCTCACCGTCTCTCATGCACGTACAATCCAAACACTACTTCACACATATATATATAAATATTTTTTTTCTGTTGAACAAGCATTTGCATACCAGAGTGTCAAAGACAAACTTGTAGTATATCCTGTTTTGTGTGTCTTTAGAAGTAGCTCATGTGTAGGCTGGCTAACTCTTACTGCTAATTAACGTTTGGAGAGACATTGCTAGTGAAGCGAAGCTGCTGATCTCAGCTTATTTGYGAGTGCAGAAAATTACTGAATATTGAAAGCAATTTTTTTCCCCCCAGAAGTTAACTTTTGCAGCTCAAGGCTGAAATAATAATGCAAAATCTATTGCTCACATTGGAGAGTTTTGCAGTTAACATAAAGAACTGTCCACATCTGAAATGGAGTCTGAGATATACGTCTGCCTCTCATATATGTTTTTATGCTTTTGTCTTTGCTGTGGAGCTTTTACAAGCCAATTACAAGCAATTACAGAGATGGAAGGAAATATTGAGGTCTGAAGTGGCTGGGGAAGGAAAAAAACAGTCACAACCATCTGACCACATGTCCTGTCTCGAGGAACCTTACCTGCAGCCAGTAGTGTGTAATGTTCTCCATTCCTGATGTCTGAAAAGGCATCAACATCTTCACCTCAACCCACCTATTAAAGCTTTTAGGAGCACTTCTGCAGTGCAGCATATTGTAATTCTGATATTATTTTCTTATACTAAAGCTTGCAAAACCATCTCGACAGAAAAAAAAAGAAAACGTAAGCCCATTTGTACAGGATGTTTGATCACATTCATGATATTTTGATCACGTTTCGATCAGAAACATGTTTGTGAACGTGTTTGATCACATTCATGGTATTTTAAGGAATGAATGGAAGTCACTTGCGTGGTCCTGTACTAAGGACAGAAAAACCCCATGCATAAATACAGTCTATGGGCTGACCTGATGGACAGTAGTTCTGCAGAGAAGGACCTGAAAGTACCTGGTGGACAAGCTGACCATAAGGCAGTAGTGTGGCCATCAGTGTGGCGCCTAAGGCAACTGRCATCATAGGTGGCATTAGGAAGAGCATTGCCAGCAGGTTGATAGAGGTGATCTGCCTCCACCTYTCCTTAGCCCTGGCGAGAGCGCATCTGGAAATTTATACTGCGTTCTGCATTCACCAAGACAAGAGACACATGGGGCTACAGGAGAGAGTCCAGCAGCTACAAAGTGTAGGACTACAAAGAGAGGGCAGCAGCATCTCTCCTAAGAGGAAAGCTGAGAAAGCTGGGGTTGTTAGCCTGGAGGAGAGGACTGAGAGAAGGTCTTATTAGTGGAAACAAATACCTTAAGGGAGAGTTTCAAGAGGATGGGRCCATATCTACAGAAAACATATTTTTCCCCTTCGTAAGATCTTATGCACTCACAGACTGCTGCTGCTGTTTCTGAGTCTTCTCCACTTTGCAGTCAATGTACGTCCTACAGATGTTCTTTACCTTCTCCTCCTGTTGGAGGAATTGTACTACCATGGAACAGCCTATCTTTTTGGCAGGGGCCTTTATGATTCCGATTTATGGCTCCTTTTGCAGTATCTGCAGTATGGGACTCAACGATTCACAGCTGAATCTGTTTCCTCCAGTAAAGCTCCCCGAGCAAGGGTAATGRTTTGCCTTTCTGTCCTCATTAGTATTTCTGTAACACTTTCTGTGCGCTCCTCTGTCCTGCCATTGGAGAATACTTTTTATCATCTTCTTCAATTTATTTGTCAGTTCATTGCTGTGAGCCTAATGAATTTCTTCTGCTTAGAGAATAAATGACCTTTACTTAGCAAATCTTCAAAGAGAGATTCTGAATAAAGACAGCTGTTTTGGCCACTTTCTTTTATATTCCTCTCTCCTGAACACTCATTTTCTGCGAAACATCTCAAGGATAATAATATGTCCCCTGTACAGACCAACACACCCTGGCATTTCAAGTAAAAATAAGTCTGTACAAGAAGTAAGCCTGTAATAAGTCCTGTATCTTTTGCTCTTATATGAGCGATAGAAATAATTACCTCTAGACATATCATTACACCGTACACAGCTCGCACACAGAAGATTGCCAGGTGTTAGATGTGATAGGAAATATACTGTCTGATTAAATGTACTAGAATCTAAGAGCTGCAAAATATCTCTTTTAAATGAGATGAGGGGCAAGAATTTAAAGGTATCACTTAATTATTCATCTGCAGTCAAGCAACACCAGTGTTTCAAGATGAATTTGTAAATCACAGGGGAGTAGGGATTGTATGTGTTAATGAAAATACTTCCTAACAGGCAGCAATAGCTATATCTTTTTTTTTTTCCTAGTTTAATTTTCCCTACCCTGCTGCCTGCTCCAGTTTATTTAAGTTGAAAGCAAATGTGAAAAGCACCAGATTTTGATTATGAAAATTAAATCCATTTGATCACAAAGGCTACATAAAATTTATCCKTAACAGAGCAGCAAAACACAAGATCTCAATGCCACTGAAGTTGCACTGCTAGATTCACATTASGTTTGAGTAGTGTATGAACCTTCCAGAGATCACGTCCAGGTCACTTCCAGAGATGTGGCTTTCACCTACATCAAGTGCACTGGCAATCACAATATGAGCTTCATGTGCTGCACCACAATCTTTTCTCTGCTCTTGGTGGATAGGTGGAAACTTGGTGATAAATCATGTTCCATTCCACCTTTTTTTATGGACTGCTATGAGTAATGCTATAAAGGGCAGTTATTAAGACGTGTATCTCTGTTTGTGGAGACCATCAGCTCTTTCCCAGGGTTCTTCACATGGCTTCCAGGTGATTATGCATGTTTGTCCTGCATTTAAGCAGTGTTAACAGTCCTGTAAATCTATGCTGTCCTTGGTATATTAGTGAGTAACTATGGAGGACATACATACCTGATAACATATGAGATGAGCAAATCTTCTGAGTCTACATCCCTTCAAAAAGTCCAAACCAACCAGCTACATGAACTGCGCTCGATATCCCTGAATACAAAGGACTATGCAAATTTTCTCTCAGCAATTCTCTGAATACTTGATAACACAGTGACTAGAAACTACTGTGTGCTTCTCAGGGGTGAAAGAACAAATATCTTCTGGTTCTTGGTATTTAGTGAGATTCGTATTTACATGCCTTTTTATGCATTTATTCCCTTATTTTATTTATACAAACCGCAGCTGAATTTTTCTTCACTCGTATGAGTGTTTGTGAGAAATTTAGATTTCTCACAGACAGCAGGTTTGTGAATTTACGGGAGTATCCATGAGCATAATGCACATATATTGCATATATATTTAATGCATATATAAATGCATAATATTACATTGTGCACTATTGTGGGGGAAGGGAAGGGAAGGGAAGGGAAGGGAAGGGAAGGGAAGGGAAGATAGATCTGCTAGGGACATGGGAGCTGGAGCTGCCAGTGAAGGGCAAGAAAGGTAATTAAGGAACTGGAACATCTATCTCCTGGGTGAGGTCTGCAAGTGCCAGGTCTGTTCAGTGACACAAGAGAATGTTTCAGGGAAACATTGTTAATAAGTATAAGTAAATGATAGTGAGGAGTAAATAGGACAGGACTAGACTCTTCTTATTGTTGCCTAGTGACGGGATAAGAGGCAAAAGGCATAAACTGAAATACAAGAAATTCCAGTTGAACATAATACTTCCTTACAGTGAGTGTGGTTGAACTCCAGAGCAAGTTACCCAAAGAGATAGTGAAAATATTCAGTACCTGTCCAGACTTTGTCCTGATCAGTCTGGTCTAGCTGATCTTACTCACCAAGTGTTGTTGGACTAGGTAATCATCAGAAGTGCTTGCCAGCTTCAGATACTTCACGATGCTGTCAAACCAGTGCTGTTCCTAGGGGTCAAAAGAAGACTGTCTATTGTCTTGGCTGCTTTATAGCTTCATTACAGACTTGAAGAAGCTATAGAAATTGAATTTAGTTTTTGGTCAGGTCAGCTTTCATGTTCCTACAGGTCTGACATATTTCTTCTGTGAATTCTCTAGCAATCCAAGAGAATTAAGTCAATGGTCAAGAATAACACAATTTAGTACACTATATGTGTAGCACGTTGACTACTTACAGCATCAGAAAAAGTGAATGATAGCAACCTCTTTATCATGGAGTTAATGTGGGCGCTAATAAAATTAAAATGCTACATATTGTACAAAACAAGATTATGGCAAAGCTATCTTTCCTTAAAAGGCAAAACTAATTTACTAGAAGTTGTACTAAGTGACTGATGAGATGAAGTGATTAAATTGATAGCACTCATGAGAGAATACTTAAGAAATAGAGAAAAATTAAATTGAATGAAAGAAGAAAGTTGATTCTATTTGTTTGATTCTACTTGCACTTATTGGCAAAACAACAATCTATTTTTTTCTTTAATCATCTTTTTTTGTGTAATTCTTGTTTTATTTCTCTGGAAATTATCAGCTTTATTTCTCTGGAAATTCAGACTCTGAAAAAAAATTATATCTTGGCTTGTTTATGTGAAGACAGTCAAAGTATGTTTACTAAAGAAATAACTGTGTGTTACTTACAAATTCTATAATGGGTTGTCTTTCTGTTCATTTTAACTCTCATATGACAAACTCTTCTTGTTGGAATTTGTACAGGTACTGCCTTTTTGACTTCCATATCTAACTGAGATACTAGAAGTTATCTGGGTGTGTAAAGATTTTAACATCCCTCTGTTCTGAAATTGAATAATAAATTCTTGGTGGGCCAAAGACAATTCAATAGTGTATCAGCATACTTAGCTGTTATGTTAAAAATACTCCTTAAAAGGCAGATAAAGTCTCACTACTTTACAATGCTGTGACAGGAATATTAAGCCTGCACTTAAGACTAGACTTGTGGTACTCCACGTAGTTTGTATAGGTAAGAAATGCAGCAGGAATTCAGTCCTAAATAGGAGCTTCCCATACAAACATGGTATCATAAGTGATTCCTGACAGGTCAGGATCCACCAATTTGGATCAGTTCACGTTAYTTTGTTCTAGTTCTTGCTTCTTGTGTGCTCAGACATTTCTATACCTAGTTTATGAAGTTACTTTTCAAGAGGTTTATAAAAACAGCCATGTTTAGTTCATGACATAACTTTTTACTTTCCAAATAGTTTTATTAAAACAGYTTATGATATTTAAGAGTTTTTGACTTTGAAGAAAGATTTTGACTTATATCCACACTGTTGCTASGAAATGTGATATTTGGTTATTCATTTCCCTTTCTAAAGAAAACCTGCATGGCCCAAATATCTATTACTTGTAATAGCGATACTGTCTGTATCAGTATAGAGTCTATAGGCAGAAGAATGGGTAACAGCCAGGCTTTGCAAGGAAAATGCAGAGTAGGACAGTATTGCATGTAGCAGCTTTTGCCTTTTGAACCAGAAAAGAATGACTTTTTCACAGTCTAAATAGAGAAGAAGTACAGGACATTTTCCAGAAAAAGAAAAAAGAAGGTTTGGAAATTGTTTAGATATGTAATGTATAAGATTTGTTTAATCTATAATTTGTAATCCTTTGTGATCCTTTCTCTATGTGTTATCACAGTAAATAGCTTATACATTTCAGTCAATTTGCGTTCTGATTACCATTTTTGCACTTCATTTCTCTCTTCCTCAGTGTTAGATTTCATCTAACAGTATTAGTACATTGCTGTTGTATTTGGATTTCTGTTTCCAAAGTGTGGGTGGAGAGGATTCTTTAAATGTCATATTAAATTAAACCATTTTCACTGCAATTTGAGTAATTACATGTAAGCTTTTCTTTTATCAGTTGGGTTTTTTTTTTTGTTGTTGTTTATTTGTTTTTAGTCTTTCTTCCTTGTTTCAGTAAAGCTGGCTTAAGGATTTTAAAGTACCTTGTAAAATCTTTAAATTATTTTTTTGATTTTTCTTATTCTCTTTTTCTCTGTCTTCTGATCTTGCAGACAGCTATACATTTTATAGTGAGATACTGCAAGCTATAGAGACAGTAGCTATTTTGTTTGCAAGTAATCTTATATATTTGTTTTCACACATGAGCTGAGTTTTCTCACAGTTCAGYACATACAGTCCACTCAGTCCTCTCAGACACTCAGTACAACTAGATTTTAAAAGCAAGGATTCTGGCAACAATAGAAAATTATATTCATTTATCCATTCCAAATGCATGTTCTTAAGAATATGCGCTTTGAATTTTGATGGATCACTTGTTTTGAATTGAAGATCTTAATTCCTTTTTATTGTTTGGATGATAAATGGATAGGGCAAAGAGGTTAACAACTTTTTCAGGGCTCATTACTTTCTCCTGTCTTCTCCACTGGGTCGAAGGAAGTCATGGTGAAAGGGTATTGACACTGGGGAGAGGTAAAGTGTAAGGGACGGCATATTCTAACTAGCAAAGTTTTCCATCTAGTTAGGCTTCAGTTTGTAATATTCTTTTCCTTTACTGAAAGCAAAAAGCAATTTAGTAAGTTATTTTGGAAATCATACGTGCAGATAGTAACAAAACAAAGTGTATGATCTTGTCTCAATTCCTCAATTCCAGAATGTATCTGACTAGTGGAGGAAATGTATTCTACAGCCTATCTAATAATTTTGAGGATTATTGTTTTGCTAACACTGTCAGGATATAGCTCACCAAAAGCTGATTTGACTTCTCGTGACTCAGTGACAAGCCCACAATGTCTTCCATGTCTTATAGATGGTGATGATGCACACTATGTCCTTGAAGCTGGTGCACAAACATCTTCATCAGACATCACTTTACTGAAGCCAAGCTGGTCACTCTGTGGGGCATAGGAGACTGGCTCCTTCAGGGGCCCATAAAGGAATCTTAATTCTCTAGTTCAGGGAATTTTTGTTCTAGCACTCACTCAGAGAAAGTCCTCTGTGGTTCCTGGGTCTGGAAAGCATTCAATTTCATTTCAAATGAATTTGCAAATTCATTGCAAATTCAGCCAGAGAGAGGACCAAAGAGAGGGAACAGTTTCAAATAGGAAATATCACTTTCTTAGATAAGGTAAGTCTATAGGAAGGTAGTACCAGGGATGAAGGGGTAGTAAGAAATATATAACCCAGCTGTCTACAAGCAGGTCAGCTTTGGTCAGCTGTCTACAAGCAGGTCAGATGTGGAAGTAGTATCACTGGATTCCTATACCAGTGCATGGAAAAGTTGATACAACCTGTTATATTGTGGTAGAGTATCACCTCAGCATAGTCCTTTCAGATATGCCACCGACATATGCTCCAGTGATGAATAATTCATGCCAATTGATTTGTTAGAAAAGTTACATCATTTTCTGAATCTGCAAAGAAAGAAGTATCTCAAATATTCCCATTTTTAACAATTTCTCAATGACTATTACTCCTCACTAGAGTTATCTTAACATTTATAAATCCATGCTGGTGGGTAGGACTGCAGATGGGATTCAGCCCTTGCTCTTCTTCTGAAGCAAAGAAAACTGTAACTAAATCTAAAATCTAAATCTAAAGAGTTAACCAAGACTACATGCAAGTTATCTGTTATTTATGACTATTTACCCTTTCTTAATAGCACTACTTTTTCCCAACATAGGCTAGTGCAATGAAACCTCTTTCTCTGGCACTACAGCATAAGTCATTATTTGGCAGTATGTTATTATTGAGATCTAGATCTCATTTAATTTTTTTCACACTCTCATTACCACTCCTGGGTGGAGTGGCCGACACTCCAGAAGGCTGTGCTGCTGTTCAGAGGGACTTGGACAGGCTGGAGAGTTGGGTAGARAGGAACCTCATCAGGTTCAACAAGAACAAGTGCAGGGTCCTGCACYTKGGCAGGAATAACCCCAGACACCAGCACAGATTAGGGGCTGACCTGCTGCTCCACAGAGAGGGACCTGGGAGTCTTGGTCGACACCAAATTAACCACGAGTCAGCAGGGTGCCCTCGTGGCCAAGAAGGCCAATGGGATCCTGGCTGCATCAGGAGGATGTTGTCAGCAGGTCAAGGGAGGGGATCCTGCCCCTCTTCTCAGCTCTGGTGAGGCCAGACCGGGACTATTGGGGGCCATTCTGGGCTCCCCAGGACAAGAGGGACGTGGAGCTTCTAGAGAGGGTCCAGGGGACAGCAACAAAGATGATTAAAGGACTGGAACATCTGTCTTATGAGGAAAGGCTAAGCAAGCTGGGCCGCCAGCGAGCCTGGAGAAGACTGAGAGGAGATCTGATCAATATATATAAATGCCTGAGGGTTAATGTAGGGAGGAAGGGGCCAAACTCTTCCCAGTGGTGGTCAGCAATAGGACAAGGGACAGTGGGTATGCACTTCTGTGCATACCAGTTCCATCTGCATGTGAGGAAGATCTTCTTTCCTGTGAGGGTGCCCGAGCCCTGGMACAGGCTGCCCAGGGAGGCTGTGGAGTCTCCTGCTCTGGAGATCTTCCCAACCTGCCTGGATGCCGCCCTGTGCCCGTTCTCTAGGTGTCCCTGCTGGAGCAGGGCGGTTAGACTAGATGATGTCTAGAGGTGCTTGCCAACCTTAACCATTCCGTGATTCTGTGAAATTTTCCCACAAAAAATACATGGGTGTCTGATTTTAAAGATCAAGTTTTGGAAGATTAAATAAACATTTACATTTCTTACAACTCTTGCTTCTCTTACAAGTTCAACTCAAGCTTCTTGTTTTCAGCCCCAACATAGCAATAATATATCTAAAGAATAGGCAAGGGGACATTTTGCTCAGCTTCACAAGTTCAGTTCAAAAGAACTTCCTCAGCATGAAGAACTAATCCATTTCACCCATTATGGGACACCATCTGAAGTGAAGGGAAAGGCGCTTTATTACATAATCAGATATAAAATGTGTTATAAATATGAAGTGATAATCAAACCCTTCAAGTTGTGTTTTATTTGTAGTTATGTAAACTCTTTTTGAATGACTCTGTTGGGTAAGCTTTTTCCTTTTGTGCTTCCAGCTCTCTAGAAACAAAGCCCATTTGTCAGTGCTTGTGTACCTTAGCTAATTCATGCCAAGTTATTTTCCATGCTTATCACTTAAAGTAAGGATTTGTTACTTTTTTTGTTGCTATATTGATGAGTTATTATTATATCTTGCATTATACCAGCAATCTAAACAGATTATAAAATGTGTAGGAACCCTGGTTCCAAGAAATAGATATGTGTTTTTCTGTAGGTACAAAATTTTTATAAAATCTCAGGCTTAGGACTACAACTGCAGACTGTGGTTATGTTCTACACACTAAGTGTCTGCACTTGTATCATTATTTCAGTACATTGCCATATCACTGCTAAATCAAAATCCCACGGGACTTCAAATACTTTCAGTGTAAGCTTTTGTGTTAAAATTCTTTAATGTTAACTTTTGTGTTAAAATTGTGTTAAAATGTGGAATATCTGAAAGAACATGGTGAGAGGCTATTGATGCCTACAATCGACTCCTTGGATCCTAATCTCATCATGACTTCTCATATGCAAGGATGCAAGGAGTAGTTTAGTTACTGGTGGCCCAAAAATCAAGGGACCCAATATTCAAGAGTTTATGTACTCAGGATTGTTATAGACAGAGACCATGTCTCTGTTCAAAGAATCTCTGCTCAAGCAAAGCAAAGACCTTGAGCATTTATGAAGAGTGGTATCAGTCTACTCAAGTAGAATGTCCTTAACATGTCATCATCTCTCAAAGAGCTACAATAATCTCTTCCTTCCTCACAGTAATATTGAGATAATACAGCCTTTAATATCACAGAATCACAGAATATTSAAGGTTGGAAGGGACCTCTASAGATCATCTAGYCCAACCTTCCTGCTCAAGCAGRSACACCYASAGCAYGKGRCACAGGGYGGCATCCAGGCGGGTTTTGAAGACCTCCAGAGAAGGAGACTCCACARYCTCCCTGGGCAGCCTGTKCCASKGCTCTGTCACYCTCACAGTAAAGAAGTTSCTCCTCACCTGGAGAYGGAACACTTCYTGTGCTCCAGCTTATGCCCATTTCCTCTTGTCCTATCACTGGACACCAATGAGAAGAGCTTGTCCCCTTCTTCCCTGCATTCTCCCTTCATATTCTCTCTGCACATCCATCTAAAGGCTTTATTATTGCATTAATAAAAACAGAAACATCTTTTCCCAAATACAAACTGTAATTGTTCTTCAGTTATTAGCCCTAACACAAATGAAGGAGACTTAGCCTTAATCTGGAGTTATTTGAAATCAAAGAATGACTGTGATCTGCTCACCTAGTGGTCTAAACTGAGATTGCTAATATTGAGCATGCATTTTCATGTAGCCAGCCACATTACCACACAGTGAACTCTTAACAGTTGCTAAAGCACACTCCAATCACATACAGAGATTCAAGAGCTTTATTGTCTGGTCTTCTCAGGGTAGCAGGGAGATTACTCTCAAATTTCCCCTAGTGCTGTACTTAGAAGGAACTGAAAAATAACTTTTAGCAACTTACCTATTTCTTAAACTGTTACTAGCTTTCATAGGTGTTTTAGACTTAAAAACAGACATTAAGAGCAGAACTGTTTGTAAAACATGTACCTAAATAAAGAAAGAATGGCCAGCTATGTTCCATTTGGCAGTGTGCTGCCTAATGTGCACTGTTAAACTAAAAATTCTGAGCATAGTTAGTACTGCCACTSTAAGTGTTAGAGATGCCTAGTGAATAAAGATGCCATAGTTAGAGATGCCATAGTGAATAAAGCCTTCTCATAATGACAGAGCAAATGATTGAGTTATACATGTTTTGAGAGTTTGACTAATTGTGAAAATAGGTCTCTTAATAGCATCCTGCAGTGGTATCATCCAACACTGTGGTTACAAATATTGTTTTTGATGGAAAACACCGGGGGTCAAAACAATTTCTTAGCTGTTATCAGGCTGATGAAGTTGGGCAGCTATGACAAAGCTGTTAAGTAGGCATAGGTAAATCTCAAGCAGAGATAAGAATAAGGAGTGATACAGACTAACAGAAGTYTTCATCACAAACCCCTTGAAATCTTTTCAGTCACTTTTCAGTTCTTATTTCTAAAACATGATTTGTTCGAACTGTTCTAAACAGAACTGTTTGGAATATCTCAAAGGGAATAATATTTAAATCCAAGAAAGAAGATTCATCAAATGTCTGCAGAAACACTTTGCGTCCTGTCCAGGTTTGTAGACTAAGCAGAGTTCTGAAATTTGCTTCTCCTCTTTGGAAGGTCTCTGTAGCCCTGCCTACCAGAGATGAAATATCTCCCAGACTCTTCAGTTCCTGGTCTAGGTGGAAAYTCTGGGCTTTTTTTTAAAGTTTTCACTTATGGCTGCACCTGTCGGGGGAAGGAGCTGGGAGACAAGACCTGTGGTTTAAGCAGAATGTGCAGGCACAGAGAACAGAAAGCAGCACTTCTGGACTTCCCGAGCCAAGCTGTTAATAAAGACCCAGACATGCCTCAAGCCACTAACCAAAAGTTGGGTGAGAATTCTTTAAAAATCATATTTTGATATTTCCAGAGGAAATATATTGCATATTTTTAATGTGAACATTTTACACTTCATAAAAGAATTGAACTTCAGAATTCCTAAATCTTCTTCAGAATGGAGTGATTTTTACACCACTCAATTCTCCTACTCATTTCACAGTAATTTTCCATGTGTTGTATTTATATTGTATATGATTCTTTGATTAAGATTCTCAGTTCGCCCTCCCCCTTTCAATATACTGCTGTTATATTTTAAGCTGTGATATAGTTATTTTTAAAGGCTTAGGAGTCATGTTTTCTAGATGACTTTGTTGCTTGTTTGGCTAGTAAGGCTTAGCCCTTAAATTTCCAAGATAATCAACAGGATGCTACAACTTAGACAGAGGAGTATTTAGTACTGCTTCTGTGTGGGAACAAAGATGAGCTTTTTGTTCATCTGCTTGTCCCTGGAGCCYCTTTACCTCAGCAGGATTGTATCAGCATGCCTCCGTTTCCCTTCTGAATCTGATACCCTAAAAAGATCCACTTTCATCACGCTCTAATATTTTCCTCAAACATCTCCCAGGCTCAGTTTGATACTAGGAACAGCCCAGAGCTCATTTCCAGTACACAACTGCTGAGAAGCCACTTCCTTTTAGAGGATTATTTGTTAACATAGATGTGGGCTCTTTCCTGTCACTTTGGGTTAAWATTATTAGTACAGATGCTATATAAAAGTTCAGAAAGCAGATTAGTATATTAGCAGTTTAGATATTTATCACAAATCAGCAAGTTTCTGTGGAGAACAACTCTTCACAAAATAGACAATAAATCTATTAAATCTATTAAACTGGAGTGAAATTGTATATGTTCTGCTGAAAGGGGAAATCTGCAGCAAACTTGGCTTTGAATTTATTATTACAATATCTAATATTTATTCCCCAACTTAAATTTTTGTATATTTATATAAATATATGTGTTTGTATATATATATATATATATATATATATATATATATATATATCTTGCATCTTATTTTTCAGTATACACATCTTGAAAATATGTGTTTGCCAAAATCTGGACCACCAATATGCACTCTTGAATATAAAGTGTGGAACAGAGCAGGGCAATCTGGAAAAACATCTGTTTTTTCCTTTCATAAATCCTTAACAGGATAATAGCTTTTAAAGAATAATAGCCTTCTGTGATGGAAGGACTGGCTGGATAGATGAGGGGAGAGCGGTGAATGTCTTCATCAAGGCTTTTGATCCTGTCTCTTACAGCATCCTCTTGGGCAAGTTCTGCAAGTGTGGGCTGGATGAGTGGATGGTGAGGTGGATTGAGAACTGGCTGCATGACAGAGCTCAGAGGGTGGTCATCAGCACTGCAGAGTCTARTTGGAGGCCTGTAGTTACTGGTGTCCCCCAGGTGTCAGTCCTTGCCCCAGTCCAATTTACTTATCAATGACCTGGATGAAGGGAYTCATCYCTCTTAGCAAGTTTGCTGATGATACRAAACTGGGAGAAGCAGYTGGTACCCAAGAGGGCTGCTCTGCCATCCAGAGGGACCTGGACACAATGGACAACTGGACAGTGAGAAACCTCATGAAGTTCAACAAGGGAAAGTGAAGGGTCCTGCACCTGGGGAGGAATAACCCCGGACACCAGGACAGGCTGGGGACCGACCTTCTGGAGAGCAGTCCCGCAAAGAGCATGGGCGTTGTGGTAAATGACAAGTTGACCATGGGGCTGCAGTATGCCCTGGTGGCCAAGAAGGCCAACGGGATTCTCAGGTGCATTAAGAAGAGCGTCTCCAGAAGAGCGTTTCCAGCAGGTCGAGGGAGGTKATYTTCCCCCTMTACWCAGCCCTGGTGASGCCACATCTGGAGTACTGTGTCCAGTTCTGGGCTCCCCAGTACAAGAGKGATGTGGAGCTGCTGGAGAGAGTCCAGCGCAGGGCTACCAGGATGATCAGGGGCYTGGAACATCTGCCCTGTGCGCAAAGGTTGAGGGAGSTGGGCCTGTTCAGCCTGGAGAAGAGGAGGCTGAGGGGGGACCTGATCAGTGTCTATAAACACCTCAAGGGAGGCAGTGAGGAGGAGGGRGTGGCCTCTTTTCAGTGGTGACCAGCGACARGACTAGAGGAAACGGCCACAAGCTGAGGTACCAAAAGTTCCACAGGAACTTAAGGAAACACTTCTTGACAGTGAGGGTGACAGAGCACTGGCACAAGCTGCCCCAGGGAGGTTGTGGAGTCTCCTTCTTTGGAGATCTTTAAAACCYRCTTGGATGCMGCCCTGTGCCACATGCTTTAGGTGATCCTGYRTGTKCMGGGGAGTTGGACTAGATGATCTCTAAAGACCCCTTCCAACTTYAATGATTCTGTGATTCTTTGTCATGGAATTACAGCAATAGCTAATGCTTTTGTATGCTAATGCTATGCAAAGTGATGATAAAATAATAAAATGGACATGGAAGTAAAGTCTGTTGGGAGTCCAATGCTAGGATCCCTTCTCTATCAACAAATTCTTCTGGGAATTTTCCTTACCTCTTCAAGTATTTTAAATTGCTTTTAATCTTCCTCGTAATTCCAGTCTCAGTAATTTAGGAGCAAGTTCTGTTCTTCAGCTACAGTTCTTCAATTGATGTTTTATGCTTCTAAGAAGCAGTCTGGTCTTGCRGCTAGTTCAAAGACACAATGCTCCAGAGCAATTACTGCTGGCTTAGCTGCCACTAAGTAGAGCTAGGAATAAAATGCYGTAGTCCATCCACGCCAAATACAAATGAACCACCTGCTTCAGGAGAAGATATTCAAGCAGTGAAAAAGTACCCTGAAGGGGAAGAGAAAGTCACAATCAGAAATAGAATCTAAGCAATTTGTCCATTTCTGGCCCCAAACAAGTTGAAACTGCTAAAACGAATATTTTGCTGTTACAACAGTTAATTCTTGTTAAAAGTGAGACACAAGGAATGGCAGCTTAAATTTGTTAAGCTGATAAATGGGGACGAGTTCAGTTGGAGGCCTGTGGCCAGTGGTGTCCCCCAGGGGTCAGTACTGGC
>NW_020455784.1:41784-74662 GCF_003342845.1 Nothoprocta perdicaria | reverse complement strand
GAAGAGAAGAGAAGAGAAGAGAAGAGAAGAGAAGAGAAGAGAAGAGAAGAGAAGAGAAGAGAAGAGAAGAGAAGAGAAGAGAAGAGAAGAGAAGAAAAAGAAAAGAGAAAAGGGAACATTTTTAAAGCTAACTTTTTCTTCTCTAAAGCTAACTTTTTCTTTTGTATAACATCTGTTTTTGTGCTATATGCATAATGTTCTGTTTTTCTCTGTTATAAGAGGAAGAAAAGAGACAAGTAGAAATGAGAGGGAAAGAAAGGAAAATGTTGCAACAAAGCCTCATTATGTCCAGTCTCTGGTGAGGGAAAAACTTGTTTGTACCATCAAATGAGTCAGTCATTCCCTTCTCTAGAAGGCAGAGGGCAATAGTGAGAGTGAGATGAGAAAGGAAAAGGGTAGGAAGAGAATACTGTGAGACTCCTCAGTGTTGGGTGCAGAGTAACTAGGCTCTCAAATATTCTAATAATTCCTTCCATTCAATCTGATAAGAAAGATTCTGTAGGACTGGTTTATAAATCAAAGTAAATCAGATGAATCTCGCTGACTTCAGTGGAATCCTCCCAATTTATTAAGTTGCATCGTCAACTTATTCTATGATTCTGTGATTCYTATTCTGAAAATCATAGTCCTAGAAGAAATTGCTGGGCGAACTGGCTGGGGGAACCACAGTTAGGAAATGATGAGTTTCTACTGCTTAGGTTTCCCGCTTTGCAGCAGTGTTAAGCTCAGATGACTTACACTGGTTTAAGCAGCCTCATTCCTATCTCAGTGATTTTGCAGCAAAACAGGTCTTCTGCAGCTATACCGGGAGATATATCAAAAAAAAAGATCTGTCAAAAACAATACAGAACAAAACAAAACACCAAAAAAAAAAAAGCCAAAAAACCACAAAAGCTCTTTTCCTTCAATAAGAATTTTTTTCTTTTCTTTTCTTTTTCTTCTCCTGATCCAGAAAAAAAGTACTTAAATTCATTGGCTGCTCCTTCTCAACAATGTGCTAATGAAAGAGGCTGATCTGAAAGTGCCTTACCCAAATTAAAAAAAAAAAAAAAAAATTAATTCCCTCTCTCTAAAACAAATAGCTAATAAGCTAGTGCTTCACACCGGTATCCAACTGGCTGTCTCTTCCATCAAGTGATCCACCTCTTGCTTTGAACACAATTTTATTCTCCTGTTTGATTTTTCAATTTTCCCCTGCTGACTTACAGCTTGTAGGCCCATGCAAATTAGTTGCTGCAAGTTCATTTTTAGATTTGATGATTAGATTTCATGCTCTGCTCTRTTTTTTGATGTTATCATAATTTTTATAAACTTATGAGCCTACATTGGGTATAAAATGGTGGTTCTTGATCTGCTCCATGAAAGCAGACACTGACCCTTTCAGGATAGGTGGGCATTGGTGGGGCAAGGGCTGCTTAATCTGTTCCTCTGTGAACAAAATATTCACAAAATCATGCATGAGGATCTATTTTCAGGGAAAAGTTTTGCCCTCAGGGATGCTTCTCCTCTCCCTTCCCCAATCCCATCCCTCGAGTTTTTTTCCTATCTCATTCCAAAATGAAATTTAAAAAAAAAAAAAGATTTTTTTCTTATTTTCAGGATATTACTCAGCTGGACAACATCCTTAGTCTGGTCATCTTCATGGCCACACAAACTCTTATGTTTATGCTGCAGCAGGGGATGGCATCAGACTAGGAGGGGCATTGAGAGACGCCAAGCAACAAGCTCCCCTTAAAGCAGAAATATTGTTGAATGCCTCCCTATAGCACTAGTTAAAGAAGCTCCATTAAAGTCACCTCTGAAAACCAGCCTGCCTCTTCTTTGTATTTCAAAAGCACAAAGGCTGTATTTCAAAAACACAAAGAACATTTTGGCAGCCAGACTGGTGTGTAAATTTATCCACAGATATGAAAATGTCCCTGAGAGCATTTAAATATAGAATTTTGGGAACAGAGACAGCTTCGATGGATAAAAGACATGAGAATTTTCTTATGCAGGAGGAATGTGTATATTTGCATCATGCTGAAGTAATTTCTCAAAAAGTGTCAAGAYATATTTTCACTTTTTTTAAAAAACAAAATACACTTCTAATTCATAATTTGTTGAAAATGAAATATATATTTACCATTCAGGCTTTTTCTCATAGTTATTTTTAATACTGTTTCTGTGTGCTAATGTGCTAATGTTTTTGCTTTATATTTAAAAAGTGAAGAAAGTTCCATAGCAAGGCTGCCTCCTTGAGCTGTTTTTTCTTGGTTGTTTGTGGGGTCTTTTTTTTTTTTTTTTTTTTTCCAAAACGCATTTTTGTGTCGCAAGTGAATATGGACAGCTTTAATACGAACTGATGTAACTTACCACAGATTATCAGCTCCATAGCTGACTCAGCAGAAGAAGACAATACATTTGCTTTCTTCAACCTCATTACATTAATAGCTGGTGCTGGCAAAATCTCTCTCACTTCATGTATCTGTATACTGTAAAGGAATAGCAGAGAAAAACACATGGGAAACAAAAGCTATTTAACTGCTAACACTGCTTTTACCATTTTACTGTAGTGTGTTTGTGGTGGAAATGTCTTTGTCTTTGTCATGCAGATGGCAGGAGGTGCCACAATATGTGTCTATAGACACAAGATGTGTCTATAATGGTGCTGTCTGTACAGGGCATGAATCATGGAAAGCACCTAAATAGCACTGCACAGTGCCATGCAGCCATCCAACTGGTGATACATCTTTCATTTGTTCTGCACTTCTATCAGCTGGGTGTTTCCAGCCACTTTCTCTGAAGTCGAGAGGTGGTATTTGGCATGGGGCAAGGAGAGCGTGGATCCTGTTCTTGCTCACGCAACATCACACATTGAAATCTAGGCACTTCCTCTGAGAGAACAATGCCAACATTTCACTTGACATTTGCTGTGGTTAACACCTGTGATAATCAAGGTACACCTAGAAAATAAGGGCAATGATAATAAGTCATTATGTCGTATCTGAAATCCATATATTGTAGGACAAATCAAGACCCTCACAGCAAGCTGAATYATGTTTTATGCAAACAGAAAGGGTCAACTGCCAAAACCTACAGCTTCTGTGGCTCCTGGGGGGATATTTGTTCTGATATACAGAGCRTAAGTGTGACGATGACTTGTTTAGACCTGGAGCGGCTCCATAAGCAAAGGTTGGAAATAGTTCTGACCCATGACCGTAAACAATAAGCATCCTGTCTACCCTGAAAGCTGTGTATGCAACATATACCTTCTGCTTCTCAGAGGCTTTAAAAGACCATTCATAATTGCAGAGAGGATTTACAGATTTTCTTTTGCAGCTTATCCTGCTCTACTCACACGCATGCAGAAATAACCTTACTTTTTGCAGCTTGCCCTTGTCCATTCACTGCTTGTCTTGAGAGAGCTCCAACTTATGCAACTAATCCCTTGATGCAAAGAGTGTGCAGATCCACACAAATAACTTGTAATGTTTAATTAAACTAAGCTGTAATCAACAGACTTCATCTTTTAACTACTATGTAGTGGGGAAGCTTTATCTGTTGAAAATTAACTGTAAGATTGGCTTGACTTTTAAAGGCAGCATGTGAGTTTCTCATTAGCCTTATTATCATTTCTGAATCATAAATATGTAAATGATGAGTTTCACATGGGAGATTTAATTCAGTGCTCTTATTTCTGATTAGCTTGGAATACACTGTGGCTCTGTCAGATAATTGGTAACACTGCACACCAATGAAGCATTTCCTTACACTTCATCACAAGCAAGTGAAATTAAAGAAGGCAGGAGCTGTTACATTTTTGACAGTTTTGTAACGCCAACTTGTTAAAGTTTTAACTCAGTCATTAATATAACCTATGAATTATTAATACAATTTTCATGTCAGGAATTAAAAAAAAAAAAAGAAAAAAGGAAAGAAAAAAAAAAAAGAGAGAGATCTGAACCTAGAATATAAACGCTCTGGAAAAYAGATTACATTTTTTATCTCTTCCTTTCTTATCTGTTCTGCAAACAAAAACATGCATTTAATCTGAGTAAATAGGAAAGTCTGCAGTAGTGTTTTTTGGGAGTATGTAGTATTTTCAGTCTCCCACTTTGGTAATTCAKTTCCCAATTTCCACCTAGGTCCTGCTACTTCTTCGCACAGGAGGAGGAGAATTGGCATTCCTTGCCTCAGRAATGCCAATTTTTCCCCCAGATGGCATAAACATACTATTTCCTACAAATTTGAGCCTGGCAGTCTGGAAAAACACCASTCACAAATACCTATAACCTGTCTCATGAAAACAAAGTCACATAGCTGTCAAGGAAATATTTAAAAATTGCCTTACCAATTCAACGTTTAATAAGATATTTTCGTGGTATATGTCATTTTTGATGGGTTTGTGTAATTTTCTATTATTTTGTGATGTGTAAGCCCATAGAATAGAGGAGGGATTATTGCTRTTGTGCTGCTAACATCTGCCCTTATTTCATTATTATTATTGCAGCAATGATTCATCATCAGTATTATGATGAATTTAATATGTTTAAAAAGCACATTCTTTCTCTATTCCCCRGCTTTCTGCTATCATTATGAGCCTCTTGACATTTGCTATTGCTAGACAGTCAATTTAGAGTCTAACATGGTTGCCAAAAACGCTCAGTAAACCAGATGAATGCAAGTCTGTATTTTCTGATTTATAGCAACTCTATAACACAATAAAGTCTCTGGTTTAATGATATCTTTTTCTTAGTTTATTTTGTGTGTCTTCTGAAAACAAAACAAAGATGGAAGTCCATGAAAGAATTCTCTCTTTTGTCAAGATGAATATGAGGGAGCCTCCAAATATATAGGTTGCCACCAGAATATTTCTTACTTTAAGGAGCATTTTCCCCCGTACATCACAATAGTTGTACTTTTAATGCTTACTTTGGTAGCATTTGAGAAACAGCCACCTGGAAGGAAAGATATTTCTTTCCACCAAAAATGTAATTACCAAAATGTAATTACCAGGAATGTATTGTTATATCCTGTATCTAGGTAAGAGTTATTAGCCACAACTGTGGCCCATCCCAGGAGATGTATAGAGCCCATCTTGCACCTTATCTTTSTGTAGGAATGTCACAGCGGTTGAAGTCACAGACCCATAGACATGACCATACACATGAGCTGCAAGCAGAGCAGGTTGTATCTTATTTTGGCCCTATTCAGTCTACTCTCATTGCTTTTATTTTGAGTGTATAAAAGGAATATAGATAAAAGCTGAGYTCATGGAGCAGACCATGATACCAGAGATACTGATGAAGCAGCATTTTATACAAGTGGCTCAGCTAGAGAAAGAAGAGATTTCCTTTCTCTCACAAGTATATACCATGGTGATTTCATTTTAAAACACTTTAAAGAGTAGCCAAAGTACGTTCCAGAAAATGAAGTTTAAGACCTAGTATGAAAGAGCCCTGCATAAACCGCAGTGTGGCTCTGGCTTTTCCTTGCCAGAGCAGCATTCCCTTGTTTAGCTGTCTGTAACTAGATGGCTCCCTGTCCTTTAGGCACCTAACTGTACCTGAATTCAAAGCTGGGGATGGAAGCAATAATCTTACAATTTACACATGCATTGGACAGTTAATTTTTGTAGTTTTCATGCAAATGCATAAAGGAACACTTACCTTTCTACTGAAAAAGAAAATCAGAAAAATGATTAACTGAAAATTCAAAGGTTGAGAGATACTCTAGGCTTTGGTGTGCTGTGAAAATGAATGCCATCTTCACAAGTTTACATGAATGGTGCTGGGAAATTGGCCAGATTTGCAAACACTGCTTTTCTTGAAAAGAACTGACATATTGACACCAGCAGTRTCTCATGAGAGCGCTGCAAAAGTAAAGTCAATGTTTCCTTGTTCCGCCCTTGTATGTTTCACAAAATGCAAATATTTGCTGCAATAAAGAAGAATCATAATAAGAATCATAAATAATTAAGGAAACCTTAAGCTTGCAGAAATAGCAGGGCTGACCTGACCCAGCAGATCTATTCACCAGCTACTGAAAGCAGGTCTGTTTTCATATTTTTCATAAAGAGATTTTACTCAGAAAGAGATTAACAATTATTAAAAAAATAGGTCTTTGAAATAGTTGGAGCCTTTCTTTTGCCTTTTCTTCTTTCTTTTAAAACAGTTCCAGACCTGCCCCCTTTGACAGGTTAAAAAAACTTCTTGCAAGTTTAAACTTACTCATAGCAGCTCTTTGTGACAAAACGTCCTTCAGCTTAAATGGCTGTTTCTCTCTCTGATATATGTCTGCAAACACTCAGGGCTGTTAGGAACAATCACATTGTTTCTGAGTTTTGTTTTGCTAGACTAAATGCAGACCTTCTGTGCTCTGTATCATCCTAGGAGGGTGATTTTCTTTCTGCTTCTGTTTAGAAGCCTTTCTCAAGAAAAGAAATGACCAGGAGAGTACTCAGCAAATTGTTCAATTCAGTTTTTCTGTTCTCCACTCTACTGGTCACYAGCTATCTTGATCGCTGACTGCATGGCATTTTGAGGCCCTAGCTCAGGTTAGCTCTGTCCCACATTTAGGCTCAGCAGGTAATTGTTCATCCACTGTGATAAAAAATAGAAAATATGYCCCACACTGTCAGCAGAGAGGCTGCTGCACCGCTTTGAACACACATACACACACACAAACAAAATAAATAATAGAAACTGTTTCCCAAAAAGAAGTCCTACTAGACTGCAATCCAACAGACAATAAAACACTTTTCTAGATACACCTAAAAAAAATCAATATCATATATATCTCCATCCTGAAGGGCATCTACTTTTCTTTTTTTTCTTTTTCTTTTTCTTTTTCTTTTTCTTTTTCTTTTTCTTTTTCTTTTTCTTTTTCTTTTTCTTTTTCTTTTTCTTTTTCTTTTTCTTTTTCTNTTCTTTTTCTTTTTCTCTTTCTCTTTCTCTTTCTCTTTCTCTTTCTCTTTCTCTTTCTCTTTCTCTTTCTCTTTCTCTTTCTCTTTCTCTTTCTTTTTCTTTTTCTTTTTCTTTTTCTTTTTTTTTGTAGCATTCTCTTAGCACTGCAGCCAGTTCTGTATTGGAGTGAAGATGATAGCAGTGAAGTTATGACATAGGAGTCACTAGACCATGAGGCTGGCTGCTGAATTTGCCTACTGAGCACCAAGGTAAGGTGAAATGGTTATTCAATAGATGATATATGATATTAATAGATGGGGATTTAACATTTATTACACAGCATTACGTACAAAAAGGACACCAATGATTATTCTTTATACAGTAGATCATATTTTCACACGATTATGTTCCTTTACTTATTATGTCGTCTATTTATTTATTTATTTATTTATTTATTTATTTATTTATTTGTGGTCATGCAGACTGTCCAGTTTGCACTTGGTCATCAAAAGATCATTTGTAAAATTAACAACATGCAAAGTAGACCTTACATATTTTCCTTACTTATTTCTCAAGTCATTTTACCAGCATAAAGAAGGGGAAAGTCATGACTGTGCAGCCAGTTTGCTTCTGAGGTGTATGAAGACATCATGAGCTCAGCAAGAAGGTTTGCAAACCATGACAGGAGATAAGTGTACTTTTTGTGTCATCAATTTTCTTGTCTTAGTCAATAACCAAATGTGTGATTTGCAGTAGTGTAGACACAAATATTTAAAGAGTGTCAAATATCTTCACAATTTTAAGAAGGTTTCAAAAAATGTCAGTTAGAGGCTCATTTTAAATAAAGGAAAAAGAATGGAAGCCTGAGGTCTGCTCAGAAAAGCAGGAAGGAAGTAGACATCAAAATCTGAAAACACCTATCTAGCCTCTATACAAACATGTAATTRATGAATCATGTAGACATGAGCTTTGTGTAGATAACTGTGATTATTACATGAATAAATTTAACAATATAAGTATAGGTTTTAATAAATAGGAGAGCCAGATTCTAACCAACTGACAAATTTGGTCTTTCATATTATAACCATTAATACAAACATTTTAAAGATACTTGAAATGAAAGTGTACGCGTGCAGTCCCATGGTCTGTCAATAAGAGAATGGGGGTAGCGAGAGGGATTTAAAACTTAAGACAGAATTAGTCTGGCAGATATCTAACTGTGCAAGCTCCGTGTCATTTTTAGCCTSAGCAGAACTGAAAACAGTATTCCAGTCCTTTTTTTGGTGATCTGTCAGTAGGTAAGATCTTGGAAGAACTACACTCTCTTGACATATATTACTACTTTTCWGTGGGTTTTKTTGTTTGTCTACTTGACTTACTAGTGCAGCTGTATAACATATTTAATCTCTTTTCCCCTAGCTTTACTCTACAATTTTTATTTAACAGACGTGTGTGAGATTATTTCAGGAAGATGGCAATCTAATTTTAGGAACAGAGAAAGAAACAGGTTGGATTCAAAGCTACACTCACAAGTTGGGTTCGAATGGAAATGGAATGGACTTGCTGATAATCATGGTGACATACCAGCTCTGGATCTAGRCTCAAGCCATTTTAATGTGGGTTGCCTGTGGTTTCAGAATAAAAGAAGAAATTTKCTTTATGTTTACAGAAATAATTCATGGCAGGATTGATCTATGTAGTATGTTTTCCATACATCTTCCAATACATTTTTCTATAACATCTCAAGTTTAATTACTATATTAAGTAAATAAAGTCAAGAGAGCTTTCATACTTGCATTATTTTTAAAAAATCAGTCTACTAGGTTTTATATTTTTTAACTGACTTTTAGCACTTCTTCACTTGTTATCCTATGGAACCAACATATGTCTTTATTATATAGTTGTATAACATAGCAGACATAGTCAAACTACCATGAACTCAGACATTTCCTACTTTGCCTGTAATGCCAGTCAAGAATATTGTGGAGAATTCCCTTAAACATGAAAAAAGATTGTAATTTTACTCTCCTATATTTTCCAATATGGAAAATTTTGGTTAGGCTCCTGTGCTTCTTGCATATTAAGGATACTCAATGTGAAGTTTATTTCTGAATTGAAGTATCAATGAAGTTTCATTTATTCCTGAGAAACAGGAATATTTTTCAAAGCAAGCTGTTCTTTCAACCTTTTCTTATTTGTAAAATTTATCTGTAAAATAGTGGTGARAAGGAAAGTGTTTTTTGCAGGTCATGCTTCTTATCTGATGCAAACAGCACAAATAACTTCAGGTGAAGAATAGTTCTCCTAAACAGGACTTCTTTCTACACCATACAGATAAGATCTGGGATATACATACATAAATCTTTCCTATGTCTTTTAGATTGAGCTGACTGGATTAAGGAGGAGATTTCTGGCTCTCTTTGCTGAGTTCATCTGAATTTTTTTCTCATTAGTTACAGAAAATGAGTTTCAAAGTTCTTCTCTCCTAATGGACAAGAATACACTTGCTTATCTTTCATGTTCATTCTGGAGTCCATTTGTCTCACTTCTATCTGAGTCCTGGAGAGAACAGGCAAAATCTTTCATATCTTTGAAGAAAAGAAAATATTCCTAGATTGCAGTACTTGGTGCTATAAATATAAATTTGATAACTACACACAAAATAAGTGTTTAATATTCAAGATCTCTGTCACTGAGTACCACACAGAAAAGTGATATTCATTTGTTTTGTTGAAAGTTAACACTGTATGTAAAGTTTCAAGTATGTAAAAATGAGATTGCATGAATATTTCTGTTGTAAGTGATCTGTTTTTAAACAGGAAAATTAACAAAAGATCATACCTTCAGACCCCACTGGCACAGGTAATGGAAGTCAAAGCATCAAAGCATCAACTGCCAGATACCCTGATTTGCAGGATGGTGGTTGAGGAATTTTCATTCAATTTTAGGGAAAAAAAAATGGTGTAGATATTGGTACTGATTTCTTAGGTATTTTGGTCACTAAACTTCTAAATAAATATCAGATATCTGAAAGCATTGAGAGATTTAGACATTGCAGTGCTAATGTAATGGCCTAAATGGGAAGCCCTGGTTTCAGTACCATCTCACTCTGTATTTTTTCTGTTTATCTTTGGTCAACTCATTAACTTCTATATCTCAGTTCCCCAGCTGTTATAGAGAGTTGAAAATGTGGAGCTGTGAAGTTCTAAAAGCATTATGTCATAAAGCTAAGTTTTTACTTCCACTTGCAAGTTACTGTATTGAAATTAACCCAACTCCAGARCAATCCTCACTGGCAAAAAAATCCTCCTCTGCCTTCCCCCTTCCCTCCACCTGCCCCTCTCCCCAGAAAAAAAAGTGGTATTTGAAAGATTTCAAATGCCTTCAGATATCTTTTATACACGTAATACACATCAACACATCATAAGTGTGCAATTTATATACATATTTTAAAAAGACCGTTTTCTCACCATTTCAAAACTGCCGATATAYAAGACATATATCTTAGTTCTACAGCAGTGAGGATTATTTTTTTTTCTTCTAAGCAGTTGTGAGGGGGAAAGAAGAAGTTGTTCTCTAGGGAAGGAGGACAAAAAGGATGAAAGGAAGGGTGAATTAAGCTAATTAGGAGCACTAAAGATGATTCTTAAATCAGTCAAAAGGTTGTTCCCATGTTGTTCTGGGAGATTGATGTGTGTTTTAAAAAATTTGGCAGCTTCTTAGAAGCTGCTTGGAAGCTGCTTAGAGATTTGGCTATTCAAAATAGTCTYAGCGGAGGCAGATTGGTGGGCAGGGTACAGGTGACGCATTTGAAGGAACATGATGAATGAATGTTTAACAGGTCATTGAAATCTCCGATATATATTGCATGCACATGCACACATACATTGATACACATAGGCACATTTATGATTTCTTAGATAACCTGAGAAAATAAGGCACCTAATTTCACTCACATTTAAATGCATTATACAGATATACCAAAAAATGTCAGATTACCTGCATGTCTTTTATTTTTTTTCCTATTCAAAATATTTCAATGCCTTCTTTTTGTGTAACCAGCTGTGTGGTTGTTATGTATGTGGGTCACTTTTGCTTGAAATTTCCTGTTGTAATGCAAATTATCAACATGGTCCACAATTATGAAGTATCCCTGATTATAAAGTAAAATAATAGTGAAAAATCCGCAGGAGACTACCTGGAGTGAATTTATAATTCATTTAAAGTTTGATACTTCATTTAACCCTTAACAATGTTCATTCTCTTCACAAGATCTAACCTTGTCAGTGGTTAGAAATACTGTGAATTTAAGCAACTTTTAGTAATTTGATTTGTATATCTGAAATAAAAAATTTGATAAACCAAACTTAAAAATGTTTGCCTGCTCTTTCCCTAAATATGTTACAGTATATCTGCAAAAAATTCAGTGGAAGTATAAAGGGATTGCTAAATAAATAAGCAAATCAGTTAGGACTCAAGCAACAAATATTTCTTCATCTGCCAACCACCAATGAGGTGCATTTAGAGGTACACTCTTTGCTGTACCTACTTGTCCTCCCTCTACAGATTACTCTGAATAGTGTCCAAAAAAGTGCATTTSCAGAGTTTATTAAAGTGAGTATTTAATCTGATTCAGAATAAGTCAGTGATTTGCTATTTACTAGTCAGTCTTTATAGCTTTATGAAGCTTAAGGCATATTTGAATAATATTTGCTTTGATCCTGGTGAGAGATCTGGGAGTCCTGGTTAACACCAAGTTAACCATGAGGCAGCAGGGCYCTCGTGGCCAAGAAGGCCAATGGGATCCTGGCTGCATCAGGAGGAYGTTGTCAGCAGGTCAGGGGCGGGATCCTGCCCCTCTTCTCAGCTCTGGTGAGGCCGCACCTGGAGCACTGGGGAACAGCTCTGGGCTCTTTAGGACAAGAGGGATGTGAAGCTTCTAGAGAGGGTCCAGCAGAGGGCAACAAAGATAGTTAAGGGACTGGAACATCTCTCGTATGAGGAGAGMCTGAGTGAGTTGGGCCTGTTTTCTCTGGAGAAGAGAAGGTTAGAATGGGATCTGATCAACATGTACAAATACCTGAGGGGAGTATGTAGGGAGGATGGGGTCCAAACTCTTCTCAGTGGTGGCCCATGACAGGACAAAAGGTAATGGGTACTAGTTGAAACCCAGGCAGCTCCATCTCCATGTGAGGAGGAACTTCTKCCCTGTGAGGGTGCCCGAGCCCTGGCACAGGCTGCCCAGGGAGGCTGTGGAGTCTCCTTCTCTGGAGATCTTCCCAACCCGCCCAGATGCCGCCCTGTGCACTGTGCTCTGGGTGTCCCTGTTGGAGCAGGGGTTGGACTGGATGAGCTCTACCAACCCCAGCTACTCTGTGATTCTGTGACAACTTCTTGTTGCCAGTTTCAATTAAGCTGCTTGGTATTATTGAGAAAGACAGAACAATTAATAATACATAACAGATGAACAATATGTGCTTCCTGAAAAAGGAGCAAACATTTGAAGTGGCTGATTATAATCAAATCTTTCCACTAATAGGCTTTGTATCTTCCTCTGTCCTTTGGTGACAGCAGTGTGGCACATTAAGCTGCTAAGAGAGAAGAGAATGGAGTTGCAGGTGCACTCCTACTCTCCAGATTTTTTCCCAAAGAGAAGCAGCACAATAAATAGAGAAGAGCAAAACTAACATTTCCTTTCTATTAACAATGTTAATGTAGTGTTTTTTCAGCAGATAACATAATTTTTTTTTTTTTTTTTTTTAATTTCAGCTATTTCGAAATGTCTTAAAATCTACTTTAAACCAGGTAGGTTTTCAGCTCATATAAATACAAACCTTTTTGATGAGCTGATATTTTCACCCAATGGCCTTTGATAGGAAGCTACCCGCCTATGCCAAGACAATAGCTGCCTCTGGGGTCTTGAGCCTGATCTGTTGAGTAACAGAACAGAAAAGAAGCTGATTCTGTGCCCAGCCTCTCTCTCATTTGTGTCATGATTACAAAGAAATTAAGCTTAACCCATGGGAATTGGTTCAGAAGTTGAACTGCAGAATTTGTTTGTTGCTTTAAACAAATTTAATGTAATTTTGATGGCCAAAGTTCTGATGGAGGCTCATGGCAGTAGGAGARATGCACCTTTCAGTAAAGGGCAGCCTTTAGGAGATTCTTTCTCTTTTTTTCCATATTTACTCCAGTTCACTTTGAAAACTGTGATCCAGTTGTTCAGATGAAAGCTCACTGTGAATGCTGATTAGAGACAACTTGAAAGCTAATGTATAGAGGGAACTTCCAGTGTGAAGGTTCAGCAGAGCTCACTGCCGCTTACATATGAGAAGAATTTCTGTTCCTCCTTCAGGTCAGGAACCTACACTTGTCTTTTTATGAGCTTCATGGAGTCTCCTCTCTGCCCATCTCCCCAGCCTGTCCTGGTCCCTTTGAATGGCAGTGCAGCCCTCAGGGGTATTGGCCACTTGTCCCATTTTGGTGTCATCAGCAAACTTTTGAAGGGGGCAGTCTAACCCTTCACCCAGGTCATTGACCAAGCTGAACAAATCTGGAGCAAGTACTGAGCCCTGGGAGACACCACGAGCTACTGGCCTCCAGYGAGACCCTGCACCACTGATCATAACCCTGTGAATTCCCAACATTTAGTCATTATGCTGGATCCTACTTAACGCAGCAACACTTTGGGATCTTTAATCTTTCATAAACTGTAGGGTCCAATTATTCACTGTTTTGGATATAGATCTGTGCTAAAAGCAACTGATTAATAGTTCTTGCTAACGAAAAGAAGGTGGTACAAATTACTTTGAACTCTTGTTGTTRCAGGTAGTACATTTTGGAGTTAATTAGCTTTTCTTTGAACATAATTTCTTTCTTATTTCATGGTCTGGAATAGATGGCAGCCACTAATAATCYATTCATAACTATTCTTTAGTGGTAGAATGTAACAGACAAATGGAGAGACAGAAACAGAAATGCATTGGCATGTATGATTGCTTTCTTCATCATTCTTAATATATATAAAAATTGTGTYTAGTACTTTGATTCTCAGTTATTCTTGTTTGGAAATGTTTCCTCCTAAATCAAACACTCACAATCACATTAATTAATTAAGAGTAATGAAAATATGAGGAAATTTATCAGCCAGTAATTTTTGCCACAGATATTTACTTGGTATAATATAGAGACATTCTGATATATTCTAGAAAGGAGAAAAGAGATGTATGCTGTCTTTTATAGGAAGTACTTCCCCCACAAAAATCTGGCCCAGAGCTATACAGAAAAGAGCTCGAGAGGAGCGTTTTAGCACAGAGTACTCACCAAGCCTCACTGACCCTTGTGAAAATTTAGGTTAATAATACAGAATATAGAATAATAAAGAATATGTCTCTTTAACTATCAGCACAAATTTGCCTTTTCCTTCTTGCCTGTGTGTATTTTTTTTTTTCAAGTTGCCCTTTTATTTTAAAGAACTAACAGAAAAGTTCTAGCTTCCCTTATTCTGCTAAGATGGCTTARGTGCCTGATCTACGTATACTTCCCCTTTTGCTGCCCCGAAAGACCCTTTCTGCAACTCCTCTCCTTCTGCATTCTGTATTTAGGGAATAATATTTTTGTAGCATTTATGCCATCATGGATGCAGAAAATTAAAAGTATTTTCAAGAGACTGGTTACATACAGAAGCAATTTTCTAAGAAATTATCACCAGCATTCCTTTTTTCTTCCCCAGTTGCTTCATGTTTCCCCATAAAATTAAGAACAGAAACAAACAAACAAACAAATTATTCTTATATGGTCAGAGAAATTTCGGTTAGACACATGCTACCAATGGTARCTTACATTTTATGCTCAAGGTGATTTTATATTTGAAGAATATGCAAATTTAAGTGAAAAGACTTTAAGAGAAAAGAAGATTGACTAACAATTTGACTTAGCTTCCTTTCAAGCATTTTCRGAAACATTTTTTTTGGCTAAAAATTCCCTGAATTCACAATAACTTTTCCTTAAAATACACACAGGGAGCTGGACTGCATTTTAGCAGACACTCAGGACTAGCATTTCCCAGCTTCTGAAAGTTATTTTCCCCACAAAGAAGTGGCTTGTAGTAAAACCCTGAATAAGTCAGTTCATAATTTGGGGGTAAGAACAAAAGAAGATTTGTCCAGAATTTTGTCCAGTAAAATATTTACTGCTTGAGCCTTGTGCTGCTGACAAAAAAAAAAAAAAAAAAAGTCTCACAAAAAATTATTGGCAAAGCATTAATTAATCTGCAAATTAATCTGCAGAAAGGTACATTGCATTTATCCTTATACTGCTGTCTATTAAAACTTAAAGATATGGAAAGTTAAAGGAAGACTGGAGTGCCTATTTGCTCAGACCAAAACCACTTCTTCAGCTGTAGCAATGAAGTCGAGGAAGAGTAATTAAACATGGAGTGAAAGAAAAAAGTTGAGCTTTGTAAACAAGCTCTTGAACATAAATCATCCATCTTATTCATCTAGGCATGTTTGCTGACACACCGCTGTAGCACTAAATAAATTAATAGTAGCACTAAATAAATTAATAGTGCACTTGGCTTTTGTAAAATTCTTTTCTCATGCTGACTTTGCTGTATCCCCTCAGAAAATAAATCCTTCCCAAATTTTGCACTCAGTTTATTGCCTTTTATTATTTGTCAGGGGATTCATAAATTAAAAGGAAAAAAAAAGAGACATTAGACAGAATTTAAACTAACTGAATTATTTAATAAACAAATGTCAAGTGGAAATGTATAATTTATTTTAGATGTGTGTGATGGAACTTTAAGGACATGGTGATTATAAGTCAAAAAACTTTCTTTCCTTATATCTGTCTTTTAAACTACCCAATCACAGTCATCTAAACTAGAAGCAGAATATGAATAATAAAAATTCTTCTTTAAAGACTCATAATACCAAATCTGAGCCTTCTCAGCACCTACTGATTTCTCTTTCAGTTAAACAAATTAACTAGTTAGTTAACAAGTTGAACAATTAACCTTCATTTGAATGCTCAAAGAACATGCGCTGGAGATATTCAGTTCCCTACACATCTGTCCTTACCTACATGGGGTCTGCCATCCAGAATAGGTGAGAAGCACATTTGTTGGAAGTCTCTGGACAGTAAAAAGAACACAAAAACTGGTGGCAATAGTATAGCATGGGTTAACATAGAAGATGAAGATTCATTGAGCAAGCCACAAACTGAATGAATAATATTCTGCGGAGAGAAACCTAAAACATTCAATGATCCTTTTGCTTGGTTTGTCACAAACAGATTCAGATTGTGACCAAATGCTTTATTATTAACTAATGTTAATAGCACAGAGTAGGAATCTGAGCCAGAAAAGTACGGAAAACAATAAAAAATGTGAAGCTGAATTAAGTTTCTTAAATTATTAAACATAATAATGTTGACCTCARGAGGACTTGAAGAGAAAGCTGAAGTAGATTTTTTAAGTATTAATTATTATCTTCAACAATTCATAGGAAAAAAAGGCAAAATCAATATAATATGTTAGTAAAAAGAAGGAAAACATAGAGTAGAAAAAGAAGGAAAACACAGTAGGAGGATACAGAGTAGTCTAACTTCATTACATGGATACACATTGCAATTGTTAAATAKCACTACCTAACACTTTTAAAAATCATTTTGATGATAGAGTGGAGACCAATTTTAGAATCAGCAAATGACAGGAAACTGGTAAGGGGTAAAACCAGAACGCAGAAAAAAGCTTATAGAGTTTGGGGACTGGTGCAGATCTGACAAATTCATTATAAGCAAATTCAGAATGCACTGATCAGGAAAGAGAAAGAAAATACAGACATGAAAAATAGAAATAACTGGAAAAACAGAAAAGTTGCCATTATACAAAGTTAACCCAAAACTGAAAATTAACTTGTAATCTGTTGCTTTGCAAAAATGCAAACTTTATTCTAACATGATACAACTGAAACACCGCAGACAAGTTTGGACGTTATTGTTTTAGTGAGGTTCCTTAAAATGTTGTGAGTCTTTTAAATCCAAAGGGTCACATGTTGCTAGGATAGCAAGTCACATATTATTGGGATAACAAGTGGAATATCTAGAAACTTTGTTCAAGAAATAACTAAAAATGACCACATCAAATGGCTGAGAAAAAAATCTTACTGCTTGATTATTATGCATGAAATCTTTGCTATGTTGGTTCTAGCTAAATTAGTGATTTTCTGAGTAACAACAAACCTATTCTGTACTTTCTGCCCTATAGAAATTTTCCAGTTTAATCCTCTGTCTTTTGGTGAKGTATTTTAGACTCCATCCTTGCTTCTTCCACACCATGGTCTTTGCAAGTTCTTCCTAGATAAGTTATTCTCCAAGGGCAGAAGCATCCCCTCTTCCTCCTATAGTGTCCCACCCAAYTGCTATTTCTTCTGAAAGAAGTCACTGTTCACCATCTTACCAAATGTATGATACATAAAACATCACTTGATGGTTTTGCTTCAGTCAGCACTGGCAGTGTAGTGCATTGTGTGTGTAGAAAACAATCTAGTTTTGTTTCTGAACTTTTAGGCATTTCTGGACAGATTAGAGGAGGTCTGAAAAGAACAATAAAACATGATATGAGGTTTAGAAAATGTGATATTTAGGGAAACTGTGATAAACTGTTTTTATGGAGAGCAGAAGTTAGGCAACAGGTACCACATGCTTAAAAAGATTATTTCCATAATAGGACTTACAGAGGAAAAATAAGGCTTTTCATTTAAAAGGCTGGTAAAATGCCAAGCAATCTAGGAATTTTTCATAGTCTCTAACTAATAGTTTTTGAGAAGAATCTGGATAAATGTCTGCTTTGATATCCCAGCTAAATTTAATACTTGTCAAATCAGTGGACAGAATATATGATCTTTTTGATTCTCTTCAGCTCTACACTTTTATGTTTCCATGCATGGAAGGAAGACTACCATATTTCGGGCCAACAGCTAGAGGCCTTCATCATCTTCCATTTCCGTGCGAACACAGTCAGTGTTTTTTATCCCAAGAAAAAATGTTTTTCATTCTACAATGCGAAATGAGGCATTAGCATTTATTTAAAGCACAGTTGCCAGGTCTCACAGATCAGTTATCATAAAATGCATACTGATTTAATTTAGCTGGTGTTCTGAACTAAAAGTGATTTCCTCTGCATGTTTGTAATGAGACTCTCTGACATCAGAAAATGACATAGTACGTGTGTGACGGGGCTGAACTATGCAAGCAGCCTGTCTGGAGGAGCCTTCCCTCCCAGCAGCTGATTGATTCTGGTAAAGCAGCACAACTTCTCATGTGTCTTGGAGATCTGGAGAGGGATGCTTTGCAAGACTGCTCAATCCAATCATTCATACAGGTGCGGTTCCCTGGAAGGATACGTGCTGACAGGAACTGGCATCTGACGGGAGGAACTGGAAGAACAGGAGCTAAAGTTGCTACAGTGAAGAAAAAAGGAAAAGTCTTATTTTAATTAAGGAGCAATTTGGGGATTTTTTATTCACAACTTCCCCTTTTCTCTTTGTTGTCACACTTTGGAGAAGGCTGAAATATTTCAATTAAGTCTTCTGCAGAAAAAAAATATTGATTTTGGTCACCTTTTCAAGTAGAAGATTTCCAGTACCTGAATTAACACTTTCTGGTCTTTTCCAGTTACAGAACAAAATTTTGAATCCAAAAGGTCATGGTTGCAACAGGTACAACTCCCTTTTATGAAAATATTTGAAAAAGTTCTTCCCTATCTATATTGGGAGAGAGAAAGAGATTCCATATGAGCAAGAGTTCATTTATTTTGCATTCTATTTATATTATAAACTTCTCAAGACATGGGCTTTTGTTACTTGGTATGATAGCTTGTAGCATAGACCGAGATTTTGAGAAAGGCTCCAGGTCACCMTCATGGAGATAAAAAAGGAATTTTGAAATGCTAAGCAAATTGAGAGATCTTTTACCTTCTCCCTCATTTGCAGAGATCCTGGAACCTYCATGTGCCAGTGAGAAGGCAGCAAGTTCACAGATCTCTTGGAAATTTTGCTATATGCAGTTATTCCAATTTCTTCTGAGATTATCTGCAGAATGAAACATGCCCAAAACAAGAGGGGTCCACTAAACCCCAGTGAAAACACAAGAAGTGGGTTTAAAAGGGCATATCATGTCAATAAACATCACTCCCCTGAGGAAGTCAGTCTTTTTGTCATTTGAGAATTGCCAACTAGGTTGTAGTCTTGTTCCTCTGGGATCTATCATCCAGCAAATGAGAAGATGCAGAGTTCACATATTGCTGCAGAATACAGAGGATAAAGTGACTCGTGCCATGACCCACAACTGATGAGGAAAGCAAAATGTCTTCCTTTTTCCATAGTCACATTTGAGGAATAAATTGCACATATGCCCTTCTTCTGCTTAGAAGTCTTATCTATCTCATAAACACATGCAGTTTTCCTCACTTTCTTCATTCTCTTAGAACTTGATACCGTACTCTTCCACAAGATCAAACAGAGTCAGCTGCTGAACCTTGACTATACCTAGGAGGGCACAGACTAAGTAGTCCTGGAGAAGGAAAGGAAGTTATTTAATTTCATCAGTCGAAATGGCCTTTGGAAAGAAATATTCTACTCATTCTACTGCAGTCTCTTAGATTTCAAAACATGTACGAAACTCCCATACTAGAGATTCTGTGCTACATACAATGGAAAACAAACTCAGTCTTTTAAAGGAGTTTTGGGTGGCAGTGAAATTGAGTCTAAAAATACATGTGTTGGGTAAGGCTATGTAGAAAGACAGTTGATTCTTCTTTGCATTCACTTTTACAGAATTTCACCAAGAAATAAGTATTTCAGAGACAGTGCACACACATTATAATGATGTGAGAGTAGTATATTATCATTTTCTGTTTCCATTAGACAAGGAGTCATCTCTTGGCATTGATTGACATGAACATAAGTCATATTTTATAAGAATTTTAGATAGTCAAAATTGTAATCTCATCATTTTCATTCAAGTACTAATTTCCATTTTCTAGTTTACTTTTTCATTTCATTATCACTCTGTGATTATCATTTTTTCCCTTATACACAGTGCTCACTTCACTTTTTGCTTTCACTTTGTTTCCTCTAATATTCTAACAGCCAGGTTTAGGAAAGGGTTGCATTATTTTTTTTTTGTCACTGGAGGTCAGGAAATTAGCACCTTAATGGAAGGCATACTACAAGGAGCATACAAACATTACAGAACTCTTAAATGTATCTTGCTTCATTGTCATTGCAAAGATTTAAAGCAGACATCACAGTTTTTAGCCATTTTGCTCTCTGCCCCACATTGCCTTTGCTGAATGCCAACCTTGAAAGTGCACATTTTTAAAAAGCACCTTGAGCTTTCCCTTAACATTGTTGTCAGAAGACAGAAGCAATAATGAACTTCCCTTCTGATGCCTGATAGCTGTAAGTGGATAAGGAGAGGAATGATGGCAAACTACTCTACAAGAAGTACCATTGCTTTAGGATGACCCCATACCCAGTGTTAGACTAGTCAACACTAGCTGCCTGTGTGGCTTATAATTTCTAAAAGAAGCGTAAGATGCTGATCATCTCAGCCTCAAGGATGCACTGTATTTAGGAGTGGACATTGCTTGTTTTACCTGTCTGATGTCTTGTATCTGGGCCTCGCTTTTACAGGTGCAGGACTGATGTTGCCATTCTTACAAACAAGTGCATTMTGSTTTGGAAAACACAGGATGCATCAAGCATAAATAAAYCTTTTGTTTTKCTTTTCAGAAACAAGAATAAATAATTAAAAAATAAACAAGTGCAACTGTCCTGCTGTCATTGCTATCACACTTGGTGCTGCAATCTGCACAAGCACAAGCACATCAAACAGTTCTGCAGGACATATTAGTTTAAAAAAGGAGTTTTGAAGATAGAAAGTGCTGTCAAACATGTAGTCAGTCCTCTGAATAACCACCAAAATATCAAGTAATATGTATTTAAAATTAAATGCATTTAAATTCTCTCTGCTGAACTGGGATACCTTCTCTCTTCTAGCTTYATAGCAGCAACTTTTGTCTGGCTCTGCTCACCCTTTTGCTATTCACTTGTGTGGTCTTTACTCTAGGTCTTGACATGCACAGTCAGTCTTTGTGCTGAGATCTCTCTTAGCACCAGGACCAGGTCTGGACATCAATTGTGAAGGACTAGGAGAGGATATTTACAAACTGGCAACTTCTCAGACATTATACACTATTGAAACTAGAATACCATAATTTCTTTTCAATATCTAACAGTCTGAAATTCTGTTCTCTTGTGGCTTATAAATGCTTATAATATTTTCTATCTCAGTCCTATAAGAAAAGGACTTGTAGTTTTTAGACCTCTTGAAGCAGAAAAGACATCTCCTTTTCAGAAGATTTTGCTATGTTTTTGCAGCATTAGAGGATGCTTATAATAAAGTATTCTGGAATCATTCTGACATATTGCACTTGGTTATCAGGGACATTGTGAAATCATTAAATGTTTAGAGAAAGTAGCAGGATATTTTCAATCATTTCTAACTGAAAATAAAGAAAGACCTTTAGGGAAAATGTAAGCAGATGGTGTGTGAAGAACTTATTGTTTTCTTATGTAAGGACAAACAAACACTAGGCATTAAGAATCACAATTGATATGTAGGAAATCTCATCCCAAGAAAGTATTAACCAAAACAAACAAGCAAAAACCTCTAAACACAGTGCTTTGCAGTCTGTTTTTCTTCTGCTTTTTCTATTTCTAAAACTACCCTGCTGGGAATCCTACTAACTTGAGACAGGTGCTCAGTTGGCAAAAAGTCTCAAAAAGTCATTTAAGTAAATAGATAAAGATTTACCAGTTCTGCATGTCCGTTTTCTAATAATTTGTAGAGAAAAACTCAGATGAAAGCATTATTCTTCCAAAGACTTACTTACACGTCCAGTTATAGTACTTGCTTACTTAATTATACCTGCATTCTACTTTTGTATGGTCTTCTAAATTCTCACCTGGACATGCCTCACTTTATCTGACAATAAAATATGTTCTTTAACATACATCTGAACTAATTTGGATTAGAGTCCATAGTTTGTCTAATAAACACCAATTAACTTCAATGACTATAGTATCATCTTGATGCACATGAAGTGCACAGTTATTATTTGCTCATCGTTTTGTGTCCACATTGGGGAATAGCATCTTGCTAAATTAGAAGATCACAGCATGATAAATTTGTATTTGCATAATGACAGGCACTTCCATCTTAACCATCAAAGAAATCAAAGCATGAGTAAGAAAGAATCCCTTTCCAGAACAACAGGAAAAGTTAAGATAAATTTGAAAATGCTTTGTATAATGAATGTAATGAATTATTCTTTCAATAAAGTGTTTTCCCAGCAGCAAAAGTGACATTGAAGTCTAATGAAACTGCTAAAACTAAAAAACACATGGTGTTAAATTCTGCTCTTGATGACAGTGTTGTGAATCTCTTGCAATCCCATCAACTTCAATAATTAACTGAATTCATTAATTCATGTACACTTACAGGCAGCGCAGCTGGGAAGACAGCCTAGTCAATGACACAACAAAGTGCTTACTTGGTACTCAGCTGCCGAGGGAGAATTTTCAGTGTAAACATGAATACGAATTCAGAATTGTAGTGTAAACAATGCAGTGCAGACACTGACCTGCAATCTTTGTACAGAAAAGATGCAGAACATAAAGCCTTCCTGGCAATGAAGGCCCTGGAGTGAGACTCTGGAGATGGGATTTGCCTAAAGCTTTCCTCAGAAATGTCTTTTCTCTCTCTGCCTTGTTTTTCCACTTGTGTTGTAAAACTAATTGTTTCTTTTATTCCAGTTGCATTTGTGGAATAGCTTTTGAAAGTCTCTCTTGTTCAATAGTGACTCACAGAACAGATGAAGTTAAAAAGATCTGTTGGTATAGAGGATAGCAAGCTCATGGAAAGGATGTGATCTCTTTGCTGGATGCAAAATTCAGACAGTCTGACTTTCCTGATATATATTATCCTGCAAAATGGAGACTTGAACTCACCTGGTTTATCCCTTGCAATGTTAACACAAGAAATACATTATCAGAAGAAAAAAGAGAGGAGGAGGCAGAAATGATAAATTGAGCAGAATTAAAAGTAAACAAATCAGACATCAAAATGCAAGTACAACAGAGCTGAGGGCCTCGTCCATTCAGGTTGGAGCCCTGCACTGAGCTCTTATACAAATGTGCCTGCAAAGCAAGTGGCAAGAAACAATGCATGACACGAGGAATGCTAAGTAGTGTATAGATCTTCCTTGAAGAAAAGAGCTTTGTAGCTGTCAGGACCTTACAAAACAGTAACAAATCTTTGAAGTTAACCCTGAGCTTTACAGACAACACAATTCACAGACTCACAGAACTGCTGCAGGGCAGCAGGGACCTCTGAAAATGGTCTTGTACAATCACCCCTATTTACTGCAGGACAAACTGGAGTAGATTGCCTTGTGCAGTCAAGCTCTGAATGTCTACAAGGATGGAGAATCTTGAATCCATAGGCAACTTCCAGTGTTTGTTCACAAAGATTTTTCATAAGTTTAAATAGAATTTGCTGCATTTCCATTGCCTTTTGTTCTCAAATAAAAGATAAATATATAAGTAAATAACTGACTGTGACAGGAGAGAACCTTTGAAAATGGAGTGAGTGACACATGTCTGAATAGGCTACTGTATATGCACAGCTGTGGATTCAGCCTAACAGTAATTGGTTTTCTTAGTTTTCTCTCCCTGATACATTTTCACATCTCTGTCTCCCATAAGATGGTGAGTTATGGTGCAGAGGTTGCCTATTAGATACAAACCTTTGCAAGCTCGTTGCTGATAATGTCAATGGCAAGAAGAAAAATTTAGAACAGTGACAATACATGGTACAAGCCTATCTAAAAGTGTAAGTGTGGGCGTTTCAAGTCTGGGTCTTGTCTTATTTGAAATTGAAATATGTTTGTGATGTTTGAATGTGGGAAGATTAATTAGCACCTCTGTTTCAAAATAAGAAGTAGAAACTTATCACAAGGAAAAAGAGAAGTGACATTGCTGACAGCTAGGAAGAGAGGGTTTTTCAGATGGAAAATATTACAGAAAAGAAACAAGTGAATCCATTTCTCTAATCTTCAGGTAAGAAAAGTGGTATTTGATAGTGACTGGTTTTTAAACTTAGTCTCAAAAACACATGTGTTCTTAATTGTCAAGTAGCAGCAAGTTAAGATATTGGGTTTTTCTCAGGAGACTGCTGATATAATCATGTTTCAAGCTTTCTCTCTTTCCAGGTTCCAGCTATCAGTACCAGTTATAACAGGCAAACAAGAAAAACAAGAAAAAGAAAAGAAACATTCCAGTGCATATTAAGGCCATTTCAGTCTGGTGTATTTCAATAAGAGACTTGCATCTGTTTAAGATGCCTTAAACACTTCAAGACAGTTCTTGATGTTGTTTGAATATAGTGCAGGAAATAGAAGCTTCCTTTTCGCTATTTCATCTTTTCCCTAACATCCTGCGCTATCAGGGGACATTCCTCTTTGATGTTTGTATAGGTTCACTCACAGACGCGTCTTTTATTTTTTATAAAGTGGTCTCAAGACACTAAGAGTTGATATCATCTTCTTTTACTATCAAAGCATCTTAATATAACTTAGCAAAATGACATGGAAAAGCAGGCAGCTGTTAGTGGGATAGCTTTCTTAATGGGAGTTGAAGATAGCAAGGTAGCCACCAAAACATGTGTTAAAATACAAATAGTTATATTCAAACCCTCAAAACTCCTTGCTCTCTGAAAGCGATTCCCTGTCTTGCTTCTGGTACTGCAGTGACACGGAAATGCACTGAAATGCATTTAAAAAATGTGTACACTGCTTATTCTAGACAGACAAGACAAAATATCCCAAATGGTAATTTATCAAAGGAATTATCTGCTTATGTAAAAAATAATAATAATAATAACAACAACAATGATAACCGTGATGGTGAAAGATGTAAAAAAAAATTTGTTACAAGAATATTCCATCCAGGAACATTTTCGTAAGAACACTTCTGCACTTCTGTTCCTCTCCTGTCTGGATTCCTATATTGTTTTTTCTCTGAGTTTACCAGGAAGAACACTATTTTTTCATGAGTGTGTTAGCAGAAGAAAAGTCTGCTTTTGCAAAGGAGCTAGTTCTCATATGTGATCAAACTCCTTTCTAAAAGGACTCACTTATGTTTTAGCAGCATTTTCTACATGAATGTATGGGTTCTGAATTTTCAATAACATACAAAAAAACTAGAATCTCAGATTATTTTCCAATAAATATTATTTCACATTTCTCTACTGAGAAGAAAAATTCATAAAATGACTTCTTTTATAAGTACTGTACACAGAGGCTCCCTGATTTCCCTGTCATATTTTTTCAGAACCAATACAGATTTTCAGAAAATACATTGGCAATTTAGCTTTGTCAAAGTCAAGCTGCCTTCTATCAGCCTCTTATATCTTCAGCAACCGTAATCATTTCTGAAACTGAATATGTTTTCTGATATCTTGATACTGCTGATGTTGAATAACATAAATAAAGTCAACTTGATTCCCTTGAATTCAATTTAATCTGAAAGCATGAAGTAATAAAACCATTATTTTGATGGAACTGAGCGAATATGACTGAAGTTGTCAGGGGAAGGCCCGTGTCATGAGCATACGCAAAYGTGACACAACAACAAACCACAGTATTTCATACGAGCTCTGCTTTCTTCACATCAGTGCTTTGCTTCAGTAACACTCCTGGATGAGACAGGGGAGGAAGAAGAACTAAAGGGCTGAAATGTGTAGGGAGAAATGGATGCTTACCAGCCATATGGTCCAAGGGGACCATAGAATGGGCGCTCTTACAGAAGCCTGCCACAAAGGGCTGCCTCATAATTCCTGTATTCACTGGAAGTTGTCCACAGTGTGAACTTTTAAGGACAGCTGTGCAGCTGTCTCTAAGATTTAGCTGGAAGGTTGAATTTCAGCATCTGGCTGAAAACAGGTATCTAGTGAAATCTGCGAAAAATGTTCAAGCTAAAAATATCCAGTGAGTCCTGAAACCACTATTCCTGTAGCATGAAGGCTCATAGCATTTTGAGGTGAAATCTGAGTTTAGGATATCCATTTCTCAGATTGAGTATTATGTATAAGCACCATGCAACAATGCACTTCTCCAGATACAGGCACAGTCTTATTTAGGAATTTATCAGCGCTGAATAATATTCTTAAGCAAGGTGAAATGATACTTCTGATATCACAGATATTAAATTAGGTCATAATGTTTTTCCTTGTCTCTTTTTTTTCTAGAGATATTTTAAGGAATTCTGAAGAATCCTAGTACAACTCTAAGAAGTGAAAAGAATGTTGTGCTGTATAGAAAGACAGAAGATGGATAAGGCTCATTTTTGAGGGATTGTGAACATGAGCTATGATTGTATGATGAATTTTCTGCTTGAATTAAAATAAATATTTGATTTTCATTTCTTGTTCTTGGTGGGAGAGAAACATTAGTGCCTGTGACAAACAAAAAAGGGCATTCTCTAAATATATGACTATACATAAATGTTCATTCAGAGTAGTTATAGTAACATAGAAAAATACTTCTCATAAGACATACCTTTTTACTCTTTTTAACTAACTTTTAAAATATTTGCCTGACAATTTCATTGTTTCCAAAGAAGTCATTATATCTTACTGAAAATAAAAGGTGATACATTACTTTGCAGACTGTGTAAAGTTTGAAGTCCCCCGATCAGGTGAGTATAGCAGAACTAACACAGACAGGGATATACATGCAATTCATTCAAATAGAGCCCATTGTGTCACTGAGAATTGCTTTGACTGTGAGGGAGATAAAAAAGCATTTCTACTGAAAAGGCATTATTTGCCTTTTCTGATGGCAAATGCATTTTCTCTTGATAAGAGGCCTGTAGAACTGGACAGTTATGATTTCTCTTAGAGATTACAAAATATTCAGAGCAGAGAAAGGTGTGGAATAGGTCAAATAAACAAAAAAATGAGTATATTTGCTCGTTTATTTTTTCTCTCCCAGTCAACGCTATCCGTTCTTTGTCTTGTTTTACCTATCTTCAGGAAAGTAAGTTTGCATTAGACAGATGAGTAAGTATCTCTGTTGCTGACTTACTGTTGGTTAGATGAGTAAAAGACAAAATATTTTTTTAACTAATAGCTCTAATGTTAGGTAGCCATATTCTCCACCAACCTTTCCAAAGTGAAGAAAACTGAATGAAGAGAATGCACATTATAACAATTTCTAGCAGCAGAAATATTAAGTTGTGAGATTATGAAGGCAGAGATATATTTCTCTTTGGAGATTACAGTTTAGAGGAATGTTTTGATATCCATCCAAAGAGTACCCAAAAACTTAGAAATGAGGCAAAAAGTGTACATTGGAAGGAAAGAGGGAAAGAATGGGCATATGAGATCTCAAATGAGTGAAAATGTGACCCTGTATAATTCATGCACTGTTACCATAATTTTCCAGATTTTGATCTAGTATTAATAATAGCATAAATTTAAGTGAAAATGGAAATAATTGGTTACTGATAAACTGTAATCCAAATCAGAGCTCCTTATTTGTCCTCCAAATAAAAAATATGGTTGAAACACTGTCCAAACTTCAGCAACTCTTTTGAATAAATGGGATTTTTCTCTACAAAACCAATGGCTTTGGATGTTTATGCATCCAAAGAATATCTACTCAATGTCTATGCACCACTGATCATAAACCATCGTTGCAAGTTACAAAAGTCCTCAAAAATACACATGAAAAACCTTGGTTTTGTAAAGGTTTTGTCAAATGGATTGAGAAACCTGGCACTGTGAAACAAATGCATGTTCTTACCAGCATCAATTATTGCAGGGCTTCACTGTCATTCAGCCCCATCCATTTGGAGGCAAGTCACATTGTGACTGTTTGAGACTTTAACGCAACAGATGCTATTTCTGAAAATGTTCCTCGAGGGATGTCTTTTGGAGGTTCAGAAAACAGAATGGAACAAAAATCTGGCCACAGATGTATTTTGCTTAGAAYGAGCCCAGTGTCGTGAGCAACACAAATAAAACTTCAGCTGTCATTGGCATTGTTGAAGACTGTCACAAAAACAAAGGCTGACTGATAAGTTSTTCTAAAATTTGTTCTCTTTGACATTTTGCTGTTTCTGTAATTGCTGTCTCTAGTTCTTTCCCACTCATTATTATCATGTGTTTATGCTAGACTCTCACCTCCTCATGACCAGTGCCCTAAAGCAAGGTGGCACGACGTGGTGGGAGTCTGAAACTGAAACAGTCAGCATGGCATTACAGTGCTCTAACTTTGCTGGAGATAACAGGGCATAATAGCTAAGATAAATTATTTTTTTCCTATACCTAGGCCAAACACCCTCCCTATCACTGAAACAACGTGGTGGATTTTCATGCTGGCTCCCATGCTTAGGTTGAACATCTGGAAACTGGAAGACCATTTGCTGACTCATGGGTCATGGATGCATCAGGCTGAGGCATTCGATGCATGTAACCATGTGCCTCATCATGTGTGATACTTATTGTCACAGTTGCACCAAGTATTTAAGTAAGACTTAGCAGCATTCAAAGAAATAGATTGATAAAGGAAAAGCAACGTGATGACAATATCTCTCTGGACCAAATCACAGTCCTTGCARTTTTTTGCCCTTTTCCCCTCAACTTGTACTCTGGAGGGAATTCCTTATCAGGAATGTGCAGTAGATATGGGAGGTAGATGTTTTTTCATTACCAGACAATCTATTTCTTGTGCCTATGTAACACAATGATTCAGTGAAGTCCAGACAGAAGAGGGAAACACAGATGTTCCCATTAGTACAGAAACATGTTTTAGAAATCTATTTCCATCAATATGATGTCCTCTAAAGAATGGGAAAAGTGGGTGTTAGCCACTGTAGGAGGAACCTGCACCCTCAGTACACCTATGGAAGCTGGTCTATTCTAGGATAACTCATTATGTAGCGCACAACGTATTTCAGGTACCACTCTGCTCTCATTTTTACTCTGCCTAGGCAGTTATAATGCTGATAACAAATTAACAAATAAGAATCAGGCCCACTACATCACATCACCATGGCAATGATTGCACTAGTAGAAATAAATAAAATTTGCAGTACAGAAATACAAAAAGGATACAAAAAATCCTGAATACAGCATTACTATCTTCACTGTTCCAGTGTCCCAGTCTCTGTGCTGATAAATTTTCATACCAGAAAGAACACTATGGTCTCTATAAGCCCTATTCAAGCACATTTTTATTTGTGGGAATTTAAAACCTTTAAAAAGATGTAATTATGAGTCCAAAACCCAAATCCATTTGAACCTCTTAAAACTTCCACCTGGATATATGTATGACTCATGTGTGAGTCAGTATGCAGTTCCATATCCAGAGATCTGCCAAAATGGATTCTGCCCTTCATTATTATCTCATTATAACAGGGAATAATCTTATACATAGGAGAAAACAGCCAATGTTCAAACATCATAACCAAAACCATTTTAGAAGTCTCTACTGGGAGAAGATGACAATCTAGCTTTGACTAGAAGAAGAAACGCTCTTTTGATCTCCGATTTTAATTTGAAAAACAAACAAATTAAATTTTAAGAGTGAGAAAGTCCTTCCTTCCCTTTTCCTCTATAATCTCCACAATAGCTACAATTTCTAAATAACAATGAAAGCCTTGAAAAACCAGCCTTGACAGCACTGAATACTGCACAAGACTGAAGGGATCTTCTTATTCCATTGAGTCAAAATACAAGTGATATGTTGTCTCTTAGAGTCCTAGTTATGGCAAAATCTCTGTTTTCATTCTTCCAAWGGACTGTCATTACCTAACACCTATGAGACAAGTGTGATATTTCTCTGACAGTGATAAAAAATCTACTAGTCACTTCTAAAAGGCTGCAATTCTTTGTGTCTTCTTTCTCATCTATAACAACGTGGCATCCTAAAAAATGATTGCAGCAACAGTGAAAAACTAATGAAATATATTGCTCTTTGTTATGCAATATCAATATAGGCATAAGGATATGTTTACATGTGGTTACAGGGAATCCTCCTCCATGTAAAATGAAACATGTGCTTAAGTGATTTGCTAAATCTTGAACATAGTTTAAAAAAAAAAAAAAACACTCTAGAGAACTGAAAATATGTATGACTAGTATAAAAGCTGCAGTGAAGTAATAAAAATCATGAGATCCTCTTGTGGCCATGGAAAGCACCCTGTGTAGCATGTGTAACTTCTTTTGTGCAAATGCCCTGTGTGGAACACAGTACATTTTGGATATTTTAAGTGACAATGGCTGAGCTTGTTTTTCATGATGCTTTGCAGTTTTTGAAAAAACTTCAAAGAGCCAGAGAATTCAAATAAACAAGAATATTCTGCAAAAGAAAACCACTACGATGAGTGGAAATGAACTGCACATAACTTCTGTGCTGTAGTTTCTGCTCTACTCTTCAGAAATTATGTTATGTTTTATTCTGACTAGCTGCACTGTTACAATATTTTGTCTAGTTTTCATCTTTTAATCTTACCTCACTGTTTTTTCATATCTTATTATTACGTGCATCTTATTTTTATTGTCTGTCCCTAAACTGCTTTTAATAATTCTTTGTCATATTCTAGGATACTGAAAAAGMACATACTGTTCAAACATTAAATATCTTGTTTAAATATTAAACAGTAATGTATTTCTCTTGACTATTAAGCCAGGTACAAAACACAACTTGCAATATTTTACAAATCTCTGACATTGAGCTCCTTTTTTCCTCTCAGCAGCATGCTAACTGTGTTATCATTTTCACATAGGGATGTTTCTTTAATGTTAAGGGTAGGGTATACCACAACAAAATAGTAAATGATTCTGCTGTACTACATTATCACTTTCAGAAATTTTATTCCTAAAAAAAAAAAAACCAAACAAACAAGTGAACAGCACTGCATACATCTTTCTAATCATAAACAGTCAGCTGATTTTTTTAGACAGATGAGATTCTGAGGTGTTGGAACATGAATATGAGCATGCTATTGATTTTTTTCATTCAGACTGTGATAATGCCCACTGTGAACACTTCCTCATTCTGCTTCTTTTAAAACATTCATAAACATCAAATATTCATCAAAGACATAATTCTCTTTCTTAACCCTTTCACTTTGCAGGAGGCACATATCATTTAAAACATTTGTATCATTTTTTATCATTTTGGATTTATATAATTTTGAATTTATATAGTTGATAAAGAATGCATCATCTCAACATTAAGAATAAGTGTTCTTTGCTCCAATAATCTGCATAGAAAATTTCAACATTCTTGAAAAACTGTATAATTTCAGTATTTCAGATGATTTAGAAGTAATTTAAAATTAGGGTCACTTAGAAATAACAATTTTCTCCTTTCTTTTGTTAATAACCTGAAAAATTCTTGAGTATTAGTTTGATGTGGAAATAGTAGCTGGATCTCTACTACCTGTGCCGGCTATGAGGTGTTGTTCCCTTAACTGGATTGCCAAACATTAAAATAGTGCAGATAAGAAAAATAAAATATAAAAGAGTCAAGTTTTTTTATTTTGGAGTTCTTCAATATTGTTCAATGAATTGAGCAACTGTGAACAAAACTCTGTTTTGTAGAGACTGAATAAACTAGGAGATAGTACATATTGTGTTTTTGGTTCATAATTCCAGTCCAGGTAAGATCAGTAATGAAAGAGTGCCGTTTGTAAATGGCAGGGCTCCAGTGTACCAGAATGTGTTATATGATTTGATTTAAATAGTGTCATCAGCTCTGTAGTTTGGCAGGCAGAAGAAATGACTAGAACACTATGAATAAKGCTTTTTTGTTTTGTTTTGCATTGTACGTCAAACAAAAAATTTTAAATAAAAATCAATTTGTGTTAATACAAAATATTTTGTTGACTCAAAACAGAATGCTTTGCTCCATTTCAGGCCAGATGAACGTTTTGACTTGATCAGCTAGGAAACATCATATTTAATTTTCAAGCAAAGACAAAATGCAACATTTGTTTTTTTTTTTTCAACTTCTTCATAAGGCCAGTCTACCAAGAAATCTTTTTGACTGTTAAGGTCCTCATGACCTCACAGGAGCTCCCAACCCATCTCTCCAGACAGCCCGTTCTTCAGGTTCAAGAATTCCACTTCTGCTCTGCCCAGGACCACCAGTCCCATCCCTGTCCCTACAGCAGTGCCTAATACCCGGTGCTGGTGTCCTGCCCCACTGCTATGGGGAGTCCTCACTGCCACCAGCTCCTGGAACTCCATATCTCTTACAGCACCCTCACATTGACCTTTCCACATCCCCTTCTCTCATTCTTTGTCTTGGAAAACCAAATTGTTTACTTCCCTATGAATGTACAAACTGTTACTTGTTTTTGAAACCACTTCAACAATTAGTATGGACTAAGATAATGATAAAAAAGAAAAAAAAAAAAAAAAAAAAAAAAAAAAAAAAAAAAAAGCATGTTCAACCCTAGAAAAAACGGAGCTCTGGGAAACATTCTCAATGAGTCATTGCCTGAAGCCACACACATTTCTTCAGATTAGGATTTCCCCTTTGTTAAAGTATAGACAAGTCTCATTTACATATCAACCTCCCTTCTTTCCTCCTGTCCTCTGCACTCGTTGCTTATGATTTTTTCAGAGATTTATTAAATTACTGTCAAACAGTATGCATTGAGGTCCTTGACTAAAAATTGAAAAGGACAATCAGTAACACAATTGATCCAAAAATGAAGTTTTATCTCATAAAAAAGAGAGCCATAATAATAAATAATATAGTAAGCATCATTAAAAAAAAAGCTCTACAATGTATAACTTGCAAAGTATTAGTCACTCTCTCTTGACTTTCTTTTAATCCTTTTTTT
>NW_020455784.1:32383-41214 GCF_003342845.1 Nothoprocta perdicaria | reverse complement strand
ATTAAAAAAAAAAAAAAAAAAAAAAGTTTTTGCCACACAAGCATAAATTACAAAAATCAGTACACTGAACTTACCTCTTAGTATACATTAACTTTATTGAATTACTGTTTGGTTTACTTTCTCAGAAGAAAAAAAAAGTTAATTTTGATTTGATAGATGGCCCTGCACAGAGAAGGCCCCCAAAAGTATCATAGAACATATACAGCAGACCATAATATTTGATTAAAAGAATTAGCACAGGAAGAATTGTATTCCAGCACTTGATCTCTAGCTTTACATGTCTGACTGAAGGATCAAATGTAGAATTATTGTGCTTAACATTCTTTCATTTCATTAAGTAAAAACAGGCTTATTCCAACAGGAATTAGAGAAACAGGAAAATGAAACTTACTTTATTGGTTTTCAGTGTCTTTTTTTGATTCTTCTTTTTTTTTGTTGTGCAGTTTTTGGCACTTTTTGGGTACTTTGTACTCTATCCATCCCTAAGATAATATTAACTTTTAATAACCTATCAAAATGGTTTTTAATTATCTTTGCCATAGTGAATATGYTGGTGATCATCAAGCTTTACTAACAAGCAAATCAGCAGGCTATATCTAGCGGTGTTTATTGCTAGCATAGAGATAGGATTTGTTTCAGCATACAGTTGAACACACTGTAACACAAACTCCATTAAATTTTTAAAGGTTAAGAGATCACATACGTGAGGGGAAGAGCAAATGTCATTCATCATTGCTTTACCATTTGTGACATGAAAATGAGAAAACTATTAAATTACCATTAGAATAACGAAAAACTCTTAGAGTAATGCAGCYGACGGTGGTGAAACTTTTTGTTTCTTTACCTGCTGATTGCTAAGAAATTAAAGATTTAATACTATTCCAAGTCTTTTCTCTTTGCAGAAAGCAGGTGTAATCAATGTTTGCAGGTATAATCAAACAAAAATAACTGTTTTTCTAGTGTTATCAAAATTTGGCATCTGAAGGAAAATGAATTATTTAATGGATTGGTGAAAAATACTGACAYAAAAAGATGTGAACAAAAATTAATATACACAAAATGTCAAAAATCTACAAATATAGAAAGCAATTATTTTATTCCTCAGAATTTTATCTATTGACATAACTTTTATACTTGAACTGAAAGTACGGCTGCTTACTAAATTATTTAAAACTGATAGTATACAGGACTTAAAATATTGACATTTGTCTAGATTTACTGGTAACTAATGAACTCTCTGAACACTTATCTTTGGGAAATAACAAGCAGCTCTATTATGTTTTAGTAAGAGCATGGAAATAGGATGATTGGATCTCTCAGAGATACAGAGGGCTTCAGTGTAATGCTTATTAGGTCATCATGCAGGGCATGTCTCCTCCGGTCATGCAAACGTTTAACGCTGTTGAAAGTGTACCTACTTTTCAGTTTTTAAATTAAATTCAATTAAGCTGATTTCATCATCTTCCAACACATGCTCCCAAATTTCTATGTGCCACCATAACCTTTTATAAGACAAATGATGTATTACAATATACCTTGAAATATRCAGAGTATTCCTTAGTTGATGGGTAAAAACCCACATAGATGATGACTCAAAGTTACTGTCCTRTCTATTTTGCATGGACAGAATGTTTTGTCTTTAAATGCAGCATTCTCAAACAAGGTAGAATAAGATTGGGAACTGCAGTCTCCAACTCTAAGATCAAGAGTCTTCCCACTGAAGTTCTTGTTTTCTCAGGAAAGAGGATGACTGAATAGGATTTTCTGAAAAGAAGGCAGATAATCAAATCCATTATCCAAGAAATGTCCACTTCTGCACTGAAATTTTTGCTGAATATCTTGTGACAATTCAACAGGAAGATCTCTATTGTTTTTCTCTTCTCTTTTCAGAAAATATGCATACAAAAATGGAAGAATATAGGAACATTGTCAGAGAATGCAGGGATGCATGGAGGAAGTCCAAGGCCTGTTTGGAATTAGAGTYAGCAAGAGATGTCAGGGACAAGAGGAAGGGCTTCTGGAAGTACATAAGCAGGAAGAGGAAGACTAGGGAAAGTGTTGGTCCSCTGCTGAATATGGAAGTCTGCCTTGGTGACAGAGGATGCAGAGAAGGCAGAGTTACTAAATGCCTTCTTTGCTTCTGTCTTTGCTACTAAGGTTGATCCCCAAGAACTAGAGAGCCCAGATAAAAGAGAGAGAACTGGGAGAGCGGAAGACTTTATGTTGGTAAAGGAGGATGGGGTTAAGGATTATTTATGCAAACTGGACACCCATAAATCTATGGGTGTGGATGGGATGCACTCAAGAATTCTGAGGGATTTGGTAGGGGTTACTCCTAAGCTGTTCTTCGTCATCTTCGAGAGGTCATGGAGAGCAGGGGAGGTACCAGAGGAGTGGAAGAAAACCAGTATCACTCCAGTCTTCAAAAGGGCAAAACGGAGGTGCAGGTGCACGTCGGTCAGCCTCACCTCTTGTCTCCAGAAAGGTGATGCAGCAGCTCATCCTAGAGACTATCTCTAGACATTTGAAGGAAAAGATGACAATCAGGAGTGTCATCATCTCTTCATTGTGAAAGTGACAGAGCAGGTTGCCCAGAGAGGTTGTAGAGTCTCCTTCTCTGGAGATCTTCCAAACTGATCTGAATGTGGCCCTGTACCCCATGCTCTATTGAGCAGATGGGTTGGATGAGATGATCTCTAGAGGCCCCTTCCAACCTTAACCATTCTGTGATTCTGTGTGAAAAATAAGTTCCTCCAGTAAGCTTCCATTCCTAACACTTACTTGACTAAAGATGCCAACATCCATTCATATGAGACTTTCTCTGCTCCTGAAATATACTTCACTGGAGCCAGTTAGTATTTCACCACTTCATGCCTTCCACAGTTATCCTCGACTTAAATTGAAAATAATAAAATGCATATCAGAACCTTCTTGGTTTGCAAAATTTTTCAGTTTTATGTTTAGAAAGGAAGCCAGTGGGAAAAAGTGGCAACATGCAATAAATTACTCAATGAAGGGACCTGGTAAAAGGAAGAGCGGAAGTGAGAGACAAGAAATTAATTTAAAACAAGTAACATTGTGCGCTTCAAAGAAAGCATTTTCTTTATTTTTCTTTCTTCTRTCTTTTTCCTTATGAACTTAAATGAAATCAATGTCAACACTGATATCAGCTGGTATCCTCATGGCCAAGTTTAAAGAATACTACACATTTTATTGAAAAGTCCCTTAGATATAAAACAGGCAACAAGTTGCTTAGATGTAGGAACTGCCRCAAAATGACTACATGGCTTGTTCTCTGATCTAGCCTCCTGATGTTGAAATTTCCATTTGCTAAACTTTTTAAAAGTTTCACCACTGAAAGGGGCAGTGGCAAAAAATGACTCCTTATAAATGGAACTCAAGGGACATTGCTAGATACATTCCCATGAAGCTGAAGAATAACTTTTAGTCACGTTGGTAGTGACATCGCTTGCGCCTCAGTGACTGGTAGAGCCACGCAGGGCAGTTGATGGTGGTGTTGATTGTAAGGTCACTTGTTTCTGAGAGGCTGATAGGCCATTACTAGGCTCACAGCCTCTGCGGTAGTTGTGACATCACTTGTGCCTCTCAAAGCATGATGGGCCAAAGCTGGACATATTGTTGATGTTCAGGATGGTGAGGTCACTTTTGCCTGAGATCTAATAGGCCAGTGCTATGCTCTTGGCTCCTGCAGGTTGTGACATCATTGTGCCTCGCTGCCTGACAGGGCAATGCTAGCCTCAGGGTTAGTCTTGGTTGTTGTGACGTGACTTATGACTCAGTTGCTGACAGGCTTGTGCTAGGCAGGTGATAGAATTGCTGATTGTGAGGTCTCTTGTTCCTGCGAGGCTGGCACGTACAGGTCTCCTAGCTGCTCTTGGTAGCTGCAACATCGCCTTTGCTTCAGTGTGTGACAGGCCAAAGGCAGACATGTGTTTGATGSTGGTGATTGTGGGGTCACTTGTGCCTGAGAGGCTGATGGTCCAGTACTAGGCTCCTCTTTAATATCTTTATCAACAACCTGGATGAGGGAATTGAGTGAAGCAACCTGAGCAAATTTGTAGATGACACAAAGCTGGGAGGAAGAGTTGGTCTGCTAGAGGGTAGAAAATCTCTACAGAGCGATCTGGACAAGATGAATTGACGGGCTGAGACCCACTGTATGAGGTTCAACTAGGCCAAGTGTCAGATCTTGCACTTCAGTCACAACGATGCCATGCAGAATTGCAAGCTTTGGGCAGAGTGGCTGCAGAGCTGTGTGGCAGAAAACGATCTGGAGGTGTTGATGGACAGCCAGCTGAACATGAGCTAGCRGTGTTCCTCAGTGGCCAAGAAGGCCAGCAGCATCCTGACTTGTGTCAGGAACAGCATAGCCAGCAGGTCCAGGGAAGTGATCATTCGCCTGTACTCAGTGTTGGTGAGGCTGCACCTTGAATACTGTGTTCARTTTTGGGCCCCTCACTAGAAGAAAGACACTGAGATGCTGGAGCATGTCCGAAGAAGGGCATCGAAGCTCATGAAGGGGCTGGAGCACAGATCTTATGAGGAGCAGCTAAGAGAGCTGGACGAGACTCAGCAACACACTCAGGGACATGGTTTAGCAAACATGATGTTGAAGGGCTTACAGTTGGACTCCGTGATCTTAAAAGTCTTTMCCAACCATGATGATTCTATGATTTTATGTTTTGCCACGTTTTCTTTTAGTTTGACTTCTGCAAAAATACTGTCATAGCTTTAAAATGATTCTGCATGGATTGTTTTGAAAAATGATGGCTGTAAGTATGCAGCATCCATGATGCAAACACAGAAACAACATTAATGGAGCCCACTCATGCACTTGAATGACATAGACATAGAGGTTTAACACCTCTAGAAAAAGTTTTATTTTTAGACCTTCAGATTTTTTTGTGTGTGTGTCTTATTCTGGGCCTAACTACAGTTGGCGTTAACATTTGGTCATATCATCTTTYGGATATAACTTTCCAACAGAAACAATTCTCCTTCCTGAAAAGTCAATACAATTGTTTGGTTTTGCTGTAGCTGTAGTGGTACACATGCACAGTAGCCTTTAGACCATTGCCTTTTCTTAAATTATTAAATATATGCAAATTTATTCCAGATAAAGAAGATAATCTGAAATTAGAATTACTGTAATTTAAGAAACAGGGAGTCATATTTTGTGTCTTTTGCAATCAAAAGGGGACTAATCCTTCTTTAAAAGTTGATTTTCATTTAGCAGCAAGGAAAAAATCTACTGAAATGCATGCCTCCTAAGCCATCTAACAAAGTATGCTGTTAAAAGGGAGAGAGAACTTTGATATAAATCCAGGTACATAAGGTATTAATTTGATATTAAAATGTCAAAGAGGGAGATCAATTTATCAGAAAACATTTTAAATATAAATAAGTTAAATAAAAGACTAAGAAAAATCTCTGCAGCCAACAAGAAAAGAACGCTAAACTGTCAGTAACTTTCTTCAAAAGACTTAATGTAAGAGCATCTTCAGCTCAAGTGTGAAGTAACRAAAGTGAATAGAGCATCTTCACTAGCTAATAAGAACATAATTCAATGTCTCAACTAACTTATATGAAAATAAAGAACAAATGTGGGTAAATGAGGGAGAAGAGATAGATAAGGACTTTGAAGGCAAACTCTTGTGTTTTAAGTTAATTCTTAAATGAATCAGATTTCCCGAGGGTTCTTTGTAGACCAAAGAAAGAAAATATTGAGTTGTGTGGTTGTGTGTGTGTGGAAAGGGTGGCAAGGATTAATTGTACTGTCAAGAGTTTATTTGCTCATTTTTTTCTAGGCAGAACTCCAGCATGAGAGAGCAGTGGAAATGGAAAGGGCTGGTAGGGAAATTTCTATAAGAATTGATAGAAACTTTGAACATGAGATAAAATGAAGATAAATGAGATAAAATGATAAAAAGGACATTTATTTTTTGTTCATCTTTTATAAACCACTCTTCAAGTTCTGCATCATCATTTAAAGTAGAAGATGGATTTATATTTATTAGATTTCAGTTATATTTAGGACACATGTAAGGCTCTTGTAGTTTCATATCAGAGAGTATAGTGACATAGTTAGAGATTAGCACAAGTAACGATTTATCCTGTTGTCAGATGTATCTTGTAAGAATCCAAAGTCATCTGACCAGTCTTCTGATATTTCCCAACCCTTGCAGAAACCACATAGTGACCAGCCCAACACATCATGGTCTGATGACCAGTTTTCCTGCCACAGCTAGGGATTTACTCAGTGCAGCCAGCTCCAAAATGACTGGCACATTCACTATTGCTTTTAATTTCTGATTCTTAATTACTTTTTGTCTGGAAGAATTCCTCTATTATCTTGTCCTTCRTTCCCTACTCTATCCATTGCTGTCAACTCTGAAGCTGTCTACCTTCTAAATGGCTTCTGATCAAACCATATTTTTTGTCTTAGAAGAAAGTCTCATTTAGATGGAGATGTGCAAGGCTTGCTCTGAGAGACAGTAAGGCATTGTAGCTATCATCATTACCATTTCTCTGGAGTAAAAGAGGGCAACACATACTGAGGTAAACATACTTGATTAACTTTGAAATCACAATAAGTACAGGCAGGAACAAATTCATATTTATCGTGTATGACATTCACACTAATACCTCTGCTTGTTTTTTTTTTTTTTTTTTTTTTTAAGATATCCAGATATTCATATTCAAGGTGTCTAAGCCACACAGTGAATGAACCAAGGAGAACTTGGATTGGAAGATACTTATTAATTGCCACCACTGAAAGCCTAAGGAGGGCAGGATGCTTGAGGATGTTTCAGATATTTTGGCTATAAGTAGTTTTCAAACTTCTAATCCTTCTGTTATATCTGTATGAGTGGACCTGGTCACTGACATCTCACTATGCAGAAGCAACAGAAGATGTGATGCCTTGGGGCTGATATGGTACATCATAGACAGATGTGATTTATTCTTTTTAGTCTCTTGAAATAAGCTAAGGATAAGGAAATAACAGATGCAATGTGACAACATTTCTGTCAAGCAAATTGATGTAGAAGGGCAAGGCTTTGTCKTATGAGTTCATGTTGATTGTTGCTTGAGGCTTCCAGATTTATGAGAAAGCTGAGGTTTTAGAAGATTGTGTTAGCCACTTACATTCAACATGTGAAAATTCTGACCAGACAAAAGCTGGGAAGTTCTGGAATCTGAGTTAATGTTGCATCTTTCACAGTTATGTGAAAAACAGTGAAGTTACAACATTGTGGACTGTAAATATTGTTTCTCACGCTAAAGACTCTCAAAACTGAAGTCAAAGAAAAAAGTAGAACTTCAGTAAGAAAATCCTCAAGTTCATTTTCTTTTTTTTTTTTTTTGGGGGGGGGGGCACACCTGAGGAGCATTTTTTTACATGAAGTAAGATTCGCTGTTCCAATTTTGTATAATTAGTTTTCTTTCATTTTTTTAAAATCTATATTATAGATAAAGACTATGTAAATTTTCAAGAAGACATAAAACATGCACATTTTCCGGCATTTTTTTGTTCTTTTACTGTTTTGCTGCAAGCAGATCAGCTTCCAACCAACAAAATAATTTTTTTCCATTTCAATATCATTAAAACTAATAGCAAAAGTCAAATAGAGTATTATTAAAAATGTACTRCAAATAGTCCTCCCTTTCTACTGATTTATTTATTCTTGATCTAGTGGGGTCTCTGGAACAAGGAGGCTAGCAATTTTTGTATTTTATGACTCATAAAAACCGGAGTATTTGTTTATTTGAAAGATTCACTGCTTGCAGCACTGCTGCAATGGACAATAGTGAGGTGCTGAAGAAACACACACAGAGAGGAAATAATTGGCACGAAATGTCTGTGAAACATCTCTGTAACTTACTACCTTATTTTGTCAAAACATGCCCAATTATGTTTGTGAATATATGTAGTTTCCTTCTAGAATCTGAATTGGTGGTGAAAATTATATTTTCCTTCTGTTCACTGTTCTAGACCATTTGGAGCCACACAAGCTTCATGTGTCAGTATGGTGACATATTGAGCTTCTCTGTGCATGTGGATGCCACTAGTGTTTTCTTCCAAGACTTTCAATGCTGTTGCTTCACAGTGGCTTACGGCGTAAGAAATATTTATGCCAGTTCACTGAAGCTTCCTGGAAACAGTCAAAATTTCTATCCTCTGTTCACAGAAACATTAAATTCCTGAATCAGACAAGAGTCATTTCCACTGCATAGTCTTCGTGGTTACTTTCTAAATTCAAAACATTATCTGTGGATATCTCCAAAAAATCCACTTAGATAATTGGAGGGAAAGGAAAAGCAAAAGGCCTAGGAATCTGAGAAATGGATTATTTTTATTTTTTCAGGGCTTTATTTAATTATTTTTACTAGTAGGAATTTCATATGCTGAAGAAAAAAATCATGTTATATTTTTGTTTGGATTTGCATAATATTTCATGTTGAAATCTGAGGTGTCTACGTGACTGTGCACATAGCATACTATAATACACAGCATCTGCTGTGATATTACATGGCAATGCATAAACCCAAGCACATGCACAAAGTAGATAGTGTAAAAATAAGTCAAGACTACATCAGAGGTTTAATTCAATTCTTACAAGCTGGAAAGCTAATGCAGCTCAGACATGTATTTCCTTTGCAGAATATTTAGKAAAGTCTTTTTCCAGTGAAACAAGCTAATAATCTAATGCTGCATCTATATTTCAGAATAATCTCATTTTTCAAAGTCCTAAAGAGGCAATATTAATATTTGGTCTTTGTCACAAGACCTGTTTATGCAGAAAAAAGAA
>NW_020455784.1:0-32348 GCF_003342845.1 Nothoprocta perdicaria | reverse complement strand
GTGCGTGAATGCAGATCCCACTGCAAACCAGGATTCTGTTTGTCAAGAATTTAATAGAGGATGACAGAAATCCAGCGTTTTCTGATAAACAAATAATTATCCTTTTCAACCAGGAAAAGCCAAATCATTTCTGACTTTTTATAATCTTGGACAATGCCTTATTCAATATCTGAAACTTAACTAAACAGAAATGAAGATATATGCTCCATCAGTATATGGATTTAGTCAGCATACTCTGCACAATATGGAGGGTAATTCCCTTTCAATTATATATATTTTTTTACTATTAAGAACAAGGAAAGCGTTGTCTGTGATATTTTACAGAGAAGAGGAAGTAGCTGCTTAATACAAAAGTTCTGATACAATCATTTTTCCGTTTGTCAAAAGTGTGAAGTAGACCAATTCAGATGTAGTAAAACAAGTAAAAAAAAAAATAAAAGGAACAAGAAAATAAGAAAAATATATTGTGTCTTTCAACATCAGCTATTCCACATAGAAAACCACAGTTTGGCAATCTGCATAACATTAGCTAATATAAGAACAGAAAAATATTCTGACAGTGAACAAACATCAGAGTCTGGAAACAAAAGAATCAGTTGACTCCAGGCATTAATATGCAGAAGTTTTACTGAAGTTAACTGCCTGCGAAATGAAACTGAAAATCCTTTTCTATTCTTTTATTCCATATTCCATATTTCTTCTTCTTATATTTGCATATTATTTTATCTATAGTAGTTACTGCTAATATGTTCACATTTGTTTCTAAAACTCATATGTGGAAATGGGTATGTTGAACCAAATATCTCATCAACCAGGTTGTTGATGAAGTTTCACACTGACCCCAGTATCAACACCTGTGGGACACCACTGGTGACTGGCCTCACGTTGATCATGACTCGGAGCCCAGCTGCTCAGCCAGTTTTCAGTCCCCTTCACTGGCTGCTCATCGAGCCTGTACTTCACTACCTTGTCTTTGAGGATTCAATGTGAGAGAGTGCCCATAGCCTTTCCAAAGTCATGCTGTAAATAAAATTTTGATGTTTCTCTAAAACTCATTTGTCTTTATTATATCACCTTCATTCCTTGGTTTTTGCAGTCTGAAACTCAGAAACTGTAAAGTTTGTGATCAATAATAAAAATGAATTAGTAGATAATTATATAAGTTCARAGTAACACTGTTAAAATACGTCCTACTTTATTTAGATTTCAACTTATTTCTCAGTGATAGTTGCACTCTATTGCACACATTACACAAACACAGTAAGACCCTTGCTGCCTCTCAAGACTATGCATCTTAATCTTTAAGTAATTTAAATATTCACTCTGATTGACCATGTCTAGATCCTGGGATAATGGACAGGCAAGATGTTATGGAGACGGAATATTAGAAAAAAAATAAAAAAGGACACAACATTCAAAAACAGTTAATTGCATAAAGTGGTGTGTGGTGCTGATGTTTCATTCAAGGTCTTGCTCTAAGAAGGCAAAAATGGAAACACTAACTGCCTTGAATGCAGACCTTGGTCCCCTGCCAAAGTGGGCAGAGACAAGAAGTGGACCATACATGCCTACCAGAGTTAGGACAACAGCTGCTTGCCACAGGTAGTCAAGGTTTTGCTGCATCTCCTTGGAACACGGACTTTATCTATGAACCCATTCAACACGTAGTCTCTTGTAGGTGCCAGAACCAATTCTGTTACAAGAGAAATTTGTACCTTATCAGGAATTTAATCCTACATTTTAGGAATGGATGGCTTCCCAAGAATCTTACAGACGTCATTTTTAAAAATAACTACTTTTGCCTCTCTCTGTTTCAGACTTTAAACACGCAACTAATATTTGACTTATTACATCCAGATTGATGAGTACCCTAAAACTAATTCTGATGGTATTTTAGTACCCAGCTGGGTATGATATTTAATTACTGAAAAATCCCTTTGATATTGTTAAGCTTCATACAATGGAAACAATTATAATTGGAAAAAAAAGGCCTGTAAACTTTCCTTTTTTTTTTTTTTTTTTTTTTTAATGTGCTTTACAATAGTAAAATTTGTTTGGATTTCATTCTACTAATAGTATATTTTTGTTCAGATGAACTTCATCCCAATTCAGCAAAACAACTGAGTTCATGGATGATGTTTAGCATGTGCTTGAGAACCGTTTCTTCTTCAAATATCCTCAAAATCAAGCAAAGATTTATGTGAATATGAACAGAGTATTAACTTATTAAGGGCCATACTTTTACTAGATAAAAGTGACTTCAAATCAGTCAAGAACATATCTGTAAATGGTGTCTATGTTCATGAAAATTAGTCTTCAGGGAGATATTATACACTACACGCACGTGCACACATGGGGACAGACATATTTATATATTTCAGCATATCAGTATATGTAAAATAGGAAAGAGGTATTTATACAGATACAGAGCAGAAAATGGATCTAATTATATACCTATGAGTTTCTTTTTCTTTACTGTTCTCGTAGCTATTTTGACAAGAAGCTTGAAGTAAAGAGCAATGGTAGCTGCAGTAGGAGAAGCTGGCTGCTTCGCAATTTCTGACTTATTTTTTCAGACATTAGCTAAGGAAAATCGGGAATTTCTTTCTCATAACACAGCTCTCAGCTCTTTGCTTCTTTGTTATTCTTTTTTTCTTTTTAACTCAATCTTCTCCCATCTGAGATTCGTTGTTTTTAATATATGTTAATATATAGGTGTTGCAATAACCTCAATGACCTSGCAAAACAGTTTGTCAATATCAAAACCAAAGAAGAGACTCATGAAAGAAGCAAGATGCAGTCTCAACTCGTTTATTTATCCAAACAATCAGTTAGAACTGGACATTGAGATCTTTATCAGGGATGCAATAAATCAGCAACTATTCACCCCATGGAAATGTTCAACTTGGAGTGGTTACAAGTACCTTTCACTGTCCACACTTCAGTGTTTGCTCATTGCTTTGCCCTTTCTAGTTAAACTAAAATGTTGCCCAGTAAAATTATGAAAGAATCAGAAAGTAAAAAGGACATAAAACACCATTATATTTCAACCAAGCATCATATTTGAATTCAGCAAACATATTTGATAGAATAAGTCCCTGTTTTAATTTTCATGCACAACTCTGATAAGTGCAAGTAATCAGCAATGTGAAAAAAAAAATAAAAAAAGAACACTTTTGGGAAAATAATGTTCCARATTACCAATTTAAACTGAAAGCCTAGTCCTGTCTCCCTTTCCTACTCCCTTGCCCCTGCAAAWTATCAGAGCATAGTGTAAATGAGCCAGAAAGTTTGAATTTTTCTTATATTTTGAAATTTGACTTCTTCCCTTCAGCTTCCAGGTAAACCATACCTTCCCTGGCCTATTTCCCTCTCCTACTATTTTGTTTCACTAAGAAGGCAGGGAACTGCTTATGCACACAGCATAATCTTGTCTACTTGACTCTAAGATTAGCAGAGAAGTGGTTCTTTCTGTCAGACRTAGTTTCCTCATTTAAGCAGAAATGCATTTCAAATGGAATTCAAAGCAAATCCAAAGAGAGCCTCTTGCATGATTTCCTGTGCGTTAGCAAAGAACTATTTGGTAGATGGAAATAGCATTTCAGTATTGTGTTAATAATTATCAGAGTTAAAGTAATGTTGCCATCGTAAGTCTGAAAGCTTGTAAAAACAGCTCGAAACAATGGCATGGAATTTCTGTCCACTTTCTTTTAAAATACGTGAAGGTGCTATTTCCCTCTTACGTGTGGTGGATAAAGCTTTTCATCCGCCAAATATTTCATAGTCTTACGAGGAAAACTGGAAACTTTAACCTTCTCTGTTGTTTCCCTCGTTTGCTTACTTGACAGGAAAATCTGCCTTTTAGTGGTGGATGCTTAGGCTATTTTATTCATATTCCAGGCAGAATGCTGAGTCAGCAATCATTTGCAGTCATGCATTCGCAAACATGATGGCTCATGTTAACCACTAGGAGGGATTGTAAGATATTTAATGATTCCAGTGCTTCTCCATAAATTACTTTATAACTGTAGTTCCACTTCGCTTCTGGATTTTAATTAGCAGCGTGCCCCATTAAATCAAAGAGATCATTATTATTGGAGAGCTGTGTGGGCTTCTTTTAAGGGAGTCCACAAATGGCTGGCACCATGTAAATTCATATTATAAACAACCTTTACAATCTTCACTAAAATATTATCAAAAATATCTAGTTCTAAACTTGAGACTCCAAAATCATATTTTTAAGATTTTGGTGATGTGTTAATGCATCTTTCAAGAACACAGGAAATAAAAAGATCTGTCACTTGAATGTAGGTAATATGAGTGGCTGTTTAATTAGTATTCTTTTACAGCCTGTGAGTCTGGGAATCCAGGTGAAAGGATGTAAAGAAAAGACAGCATGGGAAGAAGTGACTAATGTCATATTAGCCTTTTTGCAGCAATATTCTATAGTTCTGTTAGGTCAGTTAATATATCCCTTTATTTCTTTTCTTAAACCTTTAATCAAAACCTCCAAGCGAGAAATTTTTCCAAATGAAAAATGGCATATATTAAAAGATATTTATTTCTGGAATGAGCCATACATTCCTGCAGAATCTCTTTTTAGCCTAAAAATTGATGAGAATGTTTGGAATTTAAACTAGAAGGTACAAGGGCTTAAATGGTACACCACAAATATTCCATGCAATTACTGTCAAAAACACTGCCTCCTCCAGCGCCAGCTGTCCAGAAAGGTTTTAGATACAGCTGAAAAAAAATAGACAGAAATCAATTTTGATTGTTTCCAAGGTTTCTTTTTCATGCTATTAGGCACAGTTTATTTTTTTGCATTTTTTCTTAATTTTTAGCAAGCTAATTCCATAGATTCAAATAGATTTTCTTTTTGTTTTTCTCAGAAATATAACTGTGTATGTTTGACATATATGATGATCTGTATGAAGAGATCTGTTTCTGAAGATATTTCAAACATTCGCTGTAATTAGCCTATGAAAGTAAACTTACAGTAATTTTTTCAAATAATTGTCTTTCTACTTCATGGACTCTCGTGCATGTTGCAACTTTCCTGTGCTTACCTGCATTTCCTTTCCTTATGCAGATTCCTTCTGTTTCTCAAAAGTTCACTTTTCTTGAGGTATGTACACTGAATCAAGATGATTTATATGTAACCTGTTACTCCTTTTCTCCTATCTCCTTGCAGGTTTCTTTAACCAGTTGAATTCTCATAATCATATGTAGCTTGTTACTATGTTTATAAATAATAGCTTTGGATACAACACTCTCAATTAAATTATAGCAGGAGAGGTTAAAAAATGTCTTTCTTCAAATTAAACGAGTGAAGTTTGATTTTTGGACATCTTCCAAGACCCAGCTGAGGAAGTGTATGTATATATACACACACACATATATTTTTAATCTATAAAATGAAATGATTATGATGATAAAAAAAAACTCATCTACTTACCAGCAGTTTCTACTAAATAGCAGCTCAGTAGCTATGCATGATGTTGTAATTTCCAGAGAATGAGGAGAAGAAAAATATATTCTACATGCATCTGGCTGACTGTCTGCAGAAATCCCTCCTAATTATAAAATTGGTACATTAGAATATCTGTACCTTTCATATGTATCCTCTTAAACATTTTTTCACTGTTAACAAATACTAGATACTGATAACATCGCTCACATAAAAAAAATGTTTTTTCATGTATTGAATATTAAGAAACAATTGTTCAAATATGAATGAAATCGTGTGCATCACTACATTCTTGCAGAATTTGTATGTGCTGCTCTGTGTGTGTTTAGAAAAATGAATCTGCTGACATTCTCAACCTTTCTTTTTTGTTGCTGTGAATTGCCCTCCTGAGCATAGCTTACTAGGAAAAGAAGGATTAAGTGTTATTTTTCACATCTCTGATGAATGGGACAAGAAATTATTCAGCTTTGAATGCAGTTCCTCCAAGTTAGATATAAGGTTAGATACAAGAATACTATAATTATTTTCCAAAGGACAGGACAATACATTAAAGTAGACTGCCTGGATTCTACTCTTGCAGAGCAGAGGYTTTGTCACTTAGTTTCTTATGAATAGATTACAAATGTCAGGAAAGATATGGGTATGGTGGATACAGCCTTATGGCAAGGGAACAAATTAGATGACCTATTCCTACTCAGCCATATAACTCAGTGAAAGAATGCAGGTATTTGTGGAAGAAACCAACTGCCTAACTATACAAGATTTCGTCATTATTCACCACACCTCCAGCTCTTTCTAATATTTATTTTTTGCTGACTTTCAGAATGATTAGAGTAAGGGTGTGCTGTGCTAGTAAAGTGCTGTGCTAGTATATATAGTGCTGTGCTATAGTGCTGTGCTAGTAAAGCTATCATAACTTCATTGCAGCTCTCATTAAAAGGAAACAAAACTATATCATATTCTTCATTTTAGTAGTGAACAGTATTTTCTTGCCCATTTAGCTTTTATTAGCAATATCCATTAACAGAAAAGCATCAATTAAGAATGAAAACTTCTGTTCTCACTCATCAATAAGAATGTGCAAAGTAGCACATATTGGCTTGAGAAATATATATACGTGCTCTTTGAGGACTGGTTTTTGCATTTTCATTTTAGAGACAGAAAGCTATATTTCATCTAATACTATGATTTACCATTTTATTATGCAACTTCCTGAAGAGAAGAACCAGTAAGTCTTTCACAAGTATGAAAAGATATTTCTGTCTCATTCTCTTCCATTGCATTGTCTCTTCCCAGGGTCAGCTAGGAGATAAAGCAGTGCATAATTATATATTTCTGAGTTCCAGAAAGGAATAGTCCCTCTTCCAGAATACTTTGAGTAATTACAATCCACAAAGAAGAAAGTAAACAAAAAATTGACAAATTTTCAGTGCAGAATATTTTCTGAAAGAAAACACATTTTCTTTCAAGTGCAGCTACAGTGCACTTTTTGTTGTTGAATTCCAAGACCGCAGAGGTTGAAGCTTTGCCAGCTCTTCAGCATGGCCACTTTCTCATTTGTCCTCTTTCTCCATCCCAAATCCAGCAACTGCTTCTGATTGAAATGGCAGAATCCAGTCAATGTCGTCCAAGGGACATGTAGGCATTATCTCAGATCCTGCTCATTTAGGACTCCAAATAAAGACTTCACCAGCAGCAAACTGCACCAATCCAAAACATTTGAGAGGCAAAATGCTCAGCAAAATTCAAAGCTAATCTTTTCTCGTGATGCAAAAGCTTTTCCAGAAGTTTAACACCATCCGTGTTTCACTTTGTCTGCAGGGCCAGGCAGATGGTGCCACTTTAGCTAAGAGAAAGTTGTCCATTTCTCCTATGTCAGCATGGAGAAAGCTCCAGGAAAAAGCACGAGAAAGATATTATCAATGTGTAGACGCACCTGAATAGATGGTGTAAAGGCATGGGGGAAAAACTCTTCTTGGCACTGCCCGATAACAGCAAGTAATACAATAGACAGAAACTGAAACACAAGACCTTCTACTTGAGCATAACAAAGTATTTCTGTGTGGGTGTTTGAACCCCGGAGCAGGCTGCCCAGGGAAGTGGTGGCATCTCTGTCCTTGAGGATATTTGAGACAGACCTGACTGGGCATGGTCCTGGGCAATGTTAATTCACTTTGAGCAAGGGTTTGAATCCAATGATATCCACAGGTGACATCCAACCACATCAAATATTCTGTGACCATACACTCGTAGCAATGTTCAAGCAGGATAATGTCAGAGGAGCAGGATAATGTCCCTAAAATTCAAAACYATTAGAAAGAAGAGACTCCAAAGGGTAAGCATAGTGACAGGAGTGATGATAAACATTTCTTCTCATAAATTATCTGTTGGTATCACAGAGATTTTACTCCCACACAGATAGTCCTTTTCTAAACACCAGCTTCACAGCTTCTGTGCACTTAGTCTCTCAGCTTCAGTGCAAGCAAGCCTACTTTTTCAKGAATGAAACATAAAAGCCGACTATTGTTTGTGCACAGTAATGAAAAAAAGAAAAAAAAAAGCTTTGCAACTCAGCTGGAATACATTGTTACAGTGGTAAAATGAGTAATGTGGTAAAAATATGGTACACACTGAGTCCCACTGGGTAAATATGGTCCCACCGGGTGGAATCAGGAAGATGATGAAGGGGTAGAACAGTCCTCTAGAAAAGGATCATTTTGTTGCGTGCAAGGTTATGGTTCTGGAAAAGCTGGGATTGTAATTCAAATGGGATGACTTAAAAGACAAAAATATGGAGCGTGAGGATGAGAAACCATGTCTCTTCCCCCTCCTTGCCCTCCTCAAGGCCAGGTGCTGCTTGTGTGGGATGCAGAGTTCACAGAGCACAGCATGAGCCCAGGCCCCCTCGGCAGATCKTTCAGGGCCCATAGCCAGGCTGACAAGTCAAAGGCACTTACAGACAGAAGGGTTTTCTTATCACTTTTCTTTCTTTCACAGGGAGTGTTGGAAGAGTCAGGGAGGGACCAAAGAGAGGAGCTGGAAATAGGGAGGAGGAAATAGTATACTGAGTAGAACTGAAATATTACCTATATTACTGTCATATATTTTAAAACATCTTTCTTCCTTGCCATCCAACACATGAAAGAAATATCTGTATTTGTAACTTTCCTCATCTTTTGCTGGTAAATACATGTGGTTATCATGACTCGGGACAGGGGGGACACAGTACTTCATTCCTGCTAAACAGGCTTCTTTCCCTGCTCTGGCTCTGTGGGTAGAGAGCAGGTACAAAGCTGTGCAAACAAATACTGCACAAAGGCAAAATTAAAGGCAAAGACAAAGGCATCTGCATGACCATCACAAAAGGATCAGGGAGTGAAACTATTCTTCTCCCTGACTCCATATCCAATGGCAATCTTGGAAAGATCATCTCTCATTGCTGACTGTCAAGATAATGGCCATAAAAGGACTGACATAAATGGTGTGTTATGAATAACATAAAAACAGTTTAACAGATACACAGAAAAATGGCACTAATGTCTGCAGAAACAATTGCAATATGACAGCAAACTGAGTGTTAGTACAATGAGATTATCCAAACAATTTAAATTTTCTACACAGGTGACAACACAGTTTGAATATCTTAAAATCTCCAATCCATCTATAAGTGTGTATTGGCTTCACTTTTCAACTTTTTTTTTTTCCTCTGGGGAAAAGGCAAAAGGGAAGAAGAGCTGTTAGCACAGCTATGAAGGAAAATATAGAAGGGCCCACTCTGAGACTACCAAGTGCAGATACTGTGGTGAAAAAAGCAAGGTCAGTTGGAAGTTATCATCTGCCACATTCCTAATGAGACTGCACAGCTACAGCATTGGAAGTATTACTACATATGCTACCTATGTTGTCTACACATCATTTTACAGTTAAGTTTGGCTTTGAAGAAGGAATTAAGGGAGCAAATAGGAGGGTAGGAGAGCACCATTAAGTCCTTCATAGTAAGGTGTGCCTGAAATCTGCACATTTTGTCCTCTCAGAGGTCTGGGCTATTGCAGGCTACAACAGCCTTAACTTCATAAAATTAGAAACTCTTTTTTTAAATTGAGGACCTCCTTCTGTAACTGTGAATATTCTTTTCAAAATTAGAATTTCTCAAATTTTAAGGACTGGTGTGTACAGAATCTGGCCTACCATCTGAGTCTCTACCTGTTTCATATCTGTTACAATGTAAGTCTCTATTTCTCCTGGCTTAATTATTTTTTAGTTTTCAAAATAAACCGATTTCAAGCACAAAAGCCAATTTTCAATTCTGTCTTCACAAGAGCTATTTTTTTTGTCATTCAAATTGCCTCACYTATCCCAGGAGTTTATGCTCTGAGGGTCTGGCAAATGGTGGTAACACAGAGAACACATTTGCAAAAGGACTGGTCTTTTCCATCTAGGAAATATTGCATATGCCATTTTGTGAATGTTTATAGCACAACTGGATCCTGGTGAGGATACTTATGTCAAGCAGTTGACCCCAGCTAAAAGTCTGTGAAAATATTGCAACTAACATTGTGTGCTTTGCAACACTGATGCCAGAGTCAAGCATTTTAAGCACTATCAACAWTTTCTGTAAGTGTGTGAGCAATGTGATACTGCAGAGGCCAAATGAGGATAGTTGAACATCAGATGTCTCCAAGTAACAAAAGCTGACAAGCAAAGGGCAAGGTAAGCACAAGAATTATGACAAACATAGCCAAGAACAGGTAATCTAGGTGAGGAATAGAGCAGATCATCCTGGGTTTGGGTTAAAATCACTAGTTCCAAGAGGAAAAGCAATGAAGCACAGATCTGACATGGTTCTGACCTGAGTCATTAAAGAGCTCTCCAGCTAGGTCTATGTAATCTCKATGACTAAGAGCTACCAAGGACTGTAGCAATCAGCTCTGTGGTGTGGTGTATGTGTATATGATTTATGTGTATAAGATTTAGAGTATGCTTGCTAAAGATAAAGATTTTCAGTGATGGCTTTTGCTGAAGTCATTTCTGACACTTATTTTGTTAAAGAACAAACTCAGACATGCTTAACTGGAAAGTTTAAAACTGACCTGGTATGTCAGTCTTCTGAACACTGCAGTTATTATTTATTCCCTGAGGTACATGTATTTATGGCTACATGTTTACTGAGGGGCAATGCCTGCCTCCTCAAGAGGAGCAGTGGCAGGGCAGAAGCTGAAGGATGCCATCCTCACCCTGCAGAAGCTCCTGTAGCCTGCAGTGTCCCATGTCATACTGCACTGGTCCATCTGACCTGAGACCATCACCTGCTGATCCTCTGGTGACATTTATCTTCTGCCCTGGTGCATACCTTGTTTCCAGGACCAGCCAACCAGCCTTGACCTTCATCCCAACTCCAGATCAGTACACACACCTGCCTTGGGTAGCCAGGGCAGAGGTCTCTGCAGCCACAAGAAACCAACCCACGTGACGGAGAACATTACCGATCAAGCCTCAAGGGGAAGCCAGCAGWGGCACCACGGAACCTGTTATGMCTTATAAAAAAAAAAGAACCGTGGAAGGATGTCACTGATGTACAAAGAGAAGGTCAGTATTTTCTGAGCCCTGCAGTCAAGTTGAACACTCTTCTCCCTTTTCCTTTGAGTGGTTGTTCATTTAGATCCCTCCTTCTTCTCAGTAGGAGTTAGGAGATCACAGCCCCCACGCTCTTGGCCATGCAGTCACATCTGATACTTCCCAGGTTTCATCTGGCAGTGCTGACTGGGCCTACATGAAAGAGTTGTCCAAAGGCTATAATAGTATGTAGGATATAGTCCAACCTAAGCAGCCTCTCCACAACACTCCAAGAGTGAGCCCTTGGTAGGCAGGAAAACTCCATAGATGGCAAATCAGGGCAGCAGACAGAGTTTCTGTGTCAGCCCAGTATGATTCATTTTGCTTGCACTTTTGCTTGCACAAATCCTCTGACGCCCTTTAACATTCTTCATAGACTTCTGTAGGTCTTAGGATTCCTTCCATATCTTTTCTAGCAAGACAAAACTCCAAAACATCATTAAAAAAAAAAAAGGCAGAGTGATTATTTCATGGCRTTTCTGGCCTAGTTTATTGTACAGCAATTGCCACCAAAATAACTCCCTAAAAATGATCTTCTATGACAGTTTCCATATTTGTTCTACTTCTGTGTTCTTTCATATCTAATTTGCTCGATWTAAAAGCTAGAAGATGCAGTTTCCTGCTGTCAGACAGAAAGCTCAGCCAGGCATCCAAAAAATCAAACTGAGATCTTTCTGCCTCTTAAGTTTTCTCCCACTATAAACACTTGGCAGCTTGAACTCAGCTGACAATTCTGTCGATGATGTGTAAGCTGGGGTGACACCCAGCTCATTTAGCTGTTCTGAGGAATTTTTTGCGCTAGCAAATCAAAGAGATTGGCAGCTATGAAAATTCAGGTTTTTTCCTTCTATTTATCCTAGACCAGTAACTTTCAGTGACAGTTTTCTCTGTGTCGCTTGCTAATGAGTTTCTGCTGTCTGGAGAGTCTCTCTCCAGTCTGAGCGTTTAGAGGTAAGCACAGCACTGCAAGAGCACCAACTGTGTGAGAACATGGATGGTGTGATTCGTGCTTGCGGCGGCTCGGTATCACCCTGGCTTTTTGAAATCAGACTGCTCACATTTTTTCATATCTCTCATCCCTATCATTTTATTGTGCATGTTGCTGTGCATGCTCAGCTCCTTCAAATGACTTTCTTGTGATTAGGTTAAAGGAGATGCAATTCACATTCCTATTTGTTTCTGTTTAGTTCTGATCAACAAGGGATCAAAAGGGATGATTTGGCACTTTTTTTTTTTTTTGTAATTTCAAGCTGTATATATTATATGTATATGTGAGTATTTCATATGTATGATTTAGCCATTTCATAATATGGGCATTAAATTGTTTATGGTTTGGAGACGGAGAGGAATTTTTAAAAATAGTATAACATATGAAATTTATAGATTTTCTGTTATATTACTAATACTGGAAAGTACTTGGTGGTGTGCTAGGCTGAACTCATTCAGGGAGAATGAGCATGTACTTTCTTTTAGAAAGACAATTTATGTTATAAAACTTGAAAGCATAGGAAAACCAAGCCCCTCAAAACTAAAATAGACCAAGAAAAGAAGTAGAATCGCCTAAAAGAATATATTTTGGACCTCAGATCCTAGCCTCTCAGGAAAAAGTGGATTTGGTTAGAGGTCAATACCTGTGGTAGAGTAGAGATCCCACGAATTCCCCACTGAACCAGGCACCAGAAGACACTTTCAATTCTTGTTGAAGTGTTGGTTTAGATATATTTGTGAAAATTCAGCTTCTTTTCTGCCCAAAAAAGGGAATTAACTATGAAAAATTAAATGTCTGCTCCAGCAGTCTCCTACCATGACATGACCGGTTCCCAGGGCTCCTTGTGTAATTTGGAGTGTAAATGCTTCCTTATAATCCTATTTAAAACTGTCCTGCTCAAATCCTCATGAAAACTTTGAGTGTCTTTCTCCATCAGTATCCGACTTTTATGGTCATGGTTGCCTTATTTATTAGATTTATTAGATTGTTATCATATCTGCCATAGTGCAGAGAAGATAATAGGTATAATAAAACTTTTTTTATGAGCTTGAAGCAAAAGGAAAGTGAGGAGAATAAAGCATATATTTATACCAGAATTTTGTTCTAATTTTGTTTTTCTCCATTACAGATTTGKCTCCTTATGAAAAAAAGATGAAAAATGATGAAAACTCAGATGAAAAATGAAGGGTATCAATTAATTCTCATTTACTGTAGATACATATACAAAGTTTCATTATAAATACAAGCAGTCACATGCATGCACTTTGTCAATGAGAACCRTAATGGTAAAGCCTGTCCGCACATGTCAGGTTTTCTCGGGAGGTGACTGAGGACTGAGGAACCCCTTCCCAGAAAGAGAAGCTCCCTATCTGGGCATCCTGTCTGAAGTGCAAAATCCCCCTACTTATTCTCACCCACTCCAACATGGATATGGCAACAAATCCGGTAACCTCAGGAAATACCTTCCTGGATGGCAGTGGATTCTCATGGACAAATGGAAAATGGATCTTGCTTAGTCCTTACTAAGTCCTTACTCAGTGCCAACACTTAGGCAGTGGTATGCTTAGGACACTATGGAGGAGCAGATTCCATGTACACCAATCATCCTGGAAGTGGTAACTGTGTATCAATCATCCTAAGCAAGATTCTGTAATGCCAAAACTTCTCTTAGATCCTAGCTTTTCTCTAAATTTCCCTTTTTCAATCAATTCTTCTACACTCAATTATTTTTAAACCAATGAGCTCAAATATTTCATATGGAAAAAGAAGCTACACAAATTTTCAAAGTCAGTCTCTCTTTTAGCCATACCATAAACTACCCTTTACAGCTCCTCTAAACTTTCCCAAGTCATGGTCAGCAATTCCAGATACACTGCCTTAGATAGGACAAACTTTGCCATGCTAGCTACTGATGGCATGATCCCAGCGATCTAACCTTTGAAGTCACTACAGGAAATGGATTGAGAAAAACAGATTTGAAGAGGCTATCTGATATGGGGGAATAAGGGGATCTAAGGAATATCTTAAAAAGCCCACTTTGCAGTAAAGTGAGTAATTCTCCAAAACGTGGGCAGGTCTGTGATTGCCCTACCATACATGACAATCTTCTAAGTTTTGAGATGGCTGTGGTGGACATGCCATTGTCGTAAAGATGTGAGTTATGAGGCTGAATGAGCTGGAGAACATCCAGAGAAGAAATGGAGAAAAAGCTGCCACATCTTCCCCGAACAAGAGTCACTTCTCACTTTGTAATAAGGCTGACTTTGCAGAAGTAGAAGGAAGAACTGCTCCCTGACAAAGCATGGGATATAATGCTAATATTTTTATGAGGATTGTGCAAATGTATTTTTTTGGCTCGTGTTAATTTAGAAATTTTGGGGTGTTTTGTTCTAAGAGATCAGGTACATTGAAGGGTTAGCAAACAAAGCAAATTTCAGTTAACTTCAATGCATGTAAAATGAGGTAAATCTCATGAATCTGCATCATGGCTGTGGCAGCACAATTTGAACATGGATTTTTTATGAGAACCACACTAAAATGTAACAGAGAATGGAGGAAGAGAGAATTCTTTCATTTACAGAATGGAAGACCAGTGGTTTTGTCTAACAGGAAAATCCTAGAGATCTGTTTCAAAATCTGTCTACTTTTATTCAAAGCTCCCTTTGTGTAACATCTAACTGYCTCTAGGACTTTGCACCACCCTATATATTGTGAAATATATGAAATATAGAGACTTTCATAGAGCTACTGTGAAAGTACTGTTTGAGCACCRAGAAATTCCTAAATGTCTTTAACACTAACATGAGAGATCCCAATGAGTAGTCTCCTCTCTCTCCTTTCCTAGATACTGACCATTTGGAGTTTTTATTAGGAGATATTCAGTAGCACATCTTCTTTATAGATGTCAGGCTTAGATGGAAGTTGTATTTCAAAAAATACACAGGAAAAAACAAAGAGCAATAAAGATGATTAAGGGGCTGGTGAACTGTAGGGGTCCCTTCCAATTTCAACCATTCTGTGATTCTGTGGTTCTCTGATATTTTATTTTGTTKTCCTTTTTGGCAGTTACTGTACTTTTGTATGGTGTTCTTGGACCTTATGAATAAGGTACTATAGAAATCTATGGATTGGATTGGATTGGATTGGGTTGGATTGGATTGGATGGATAATTTTTCTGACTTCATCAGGCTCTTAATCCTGCATGCCTGTRGTGATAACCCCAGAAAATCCCAGATAATACCATATAATATTCAGGCAGTGCTGGAAACAGTTATAAATACATATCAAAATGTCAAAAGACATTATCATTTTGACAGCTCTGCAGTCTCTTCCAAATCACATTAGAATATCTAGACTTTCCCTGTTCCTTCCCCTCACTTTCTTCCCTCTTAATAACAGGGTACTGGGAGTTTCTTAGGTTTTAAGCTCAGTAATGCACATTTATCATAACCCTGTCTCTCTKTTATGGAACCTTGTTTACCCCCTTCCATATGACTCATACACACAGTGAGCAGTTAAAATTCTGAAGATAAGCAAATAATTCTTGGCAGTTTTAAAAACTGAGGCATTCCACTACCAAAAGGCTTGTGTTTAACACACACACAAAAAGATGTTGTTACCGTTGTTTCAAAAAAAAAAGAACATCTTAAGTATATCCTTTCATGAAAATGCTGTTTATACACTTAATTATTTATTATGTACTCTTTATGCCTAATTAGACATAAAACAAAAACGAAAAGCCCTATTTTTCMATTTACAGTTTTAGCTTGGCAAATGTCCTGAGATACATAACAGTTAAATCTCAGTGTTGTTCCATAGCACAAAATTATAATTATCATTGAGTTGAAAATCTTTCAAATAGGATAAAAAGTTCATCTYGCTTCTGCTTCCTCCCAGGCCTCCYCACAACTACCTTACTGCCCTTGCCCTCTTAGAAAGAGGAAACAGTAATTGAAATTAGAAAAATTGTAATTTCCAGTTAGTTACAGCAGTGTAGATTAGGAGTATATCCACATAGGTCAGTGGAATGATCCCCACATTAAAATGTGATTGTATGGAAACCAGACTATGGAAAAGGATTATTATGGAATTTCCTCAGAACTATATAAGAAAAGCAAGATGCAATTTCAGTCATATTTTTATAACCATTTTTTTTTCATTCAGTGGGCTATGCAGAGATTTGGTCAGATAATTATCAAGGTTGCTTAGGGAGAAGTGCTAAGCAGACATYACAAACCATCAACTTTTTACAGTAATTAGTTCTCACAACATAGCCCTATTTTGAAAATACTTGTCCTTGTTCTTTTAACTGAACGAAATTCAGATTTCAATCAATTTCTAAGAGGGTTTGTTTTATCTGCTTTCAGTTGGCAAACCTGCTGTAGCATGTACAGAAGTGAAACAATGGTATAGTATTTCCTAATAGCTGGAAATAGTTCTATTGCTTTATTTGCAAGTACCATTGCCACAGCTGCACATACATTCGGTGATTTTGTCCTTCTAGCATTTTGCAGATTTAATAGGCCATTTGTTGAATGAATGATAGTCCTGACCTAGCTCAGGTGAGTCCTACTACAAGTAAATTCCTCCTAGACTACCTACGTGAAGATTATTTCAGACAGTCCTGATGCTTRAACAGCTGTCCTTGCTTTTCTCCACACAAAATGTATTCACTCTTCTTCTGCTCTTCTCTTTTTTATTTTTTTTTCTCTATGTAGAGTAATATTTCGACCTAGGAGGACTAAACCACCAGTTTCCACTCCTTCTCACCACTTTTTGCTGAAAACAGATGGAAGTTTGACTATATAAGGCACTAATCTTTATGGATGTATCCAGACAATGCACTGCCAGGCCAGAGAGTAATATGGGAAGTCTGATTGAGATAAGCAGTATAGCTGCACTGAGAACAGTGCAACAAAACCAAGTCTCCAAGTCTAGTCTCTGGGCATTTTCACATAGCATATGAGATTATGGCCTGGTGTAAATGCACAGGTAACAGTGTGCACCTCATCATCATGTTACCCATGCCTCATGGCTCCAAAACTGTACCTGTGTCTCTGAGCACCTAGGAACAGTCATAGGAATAGTGTGACTTCCTATGGGAAACAAGCACTGATCAGTACCCTTGGCCTTTCACATCAGTACCATGAAGAAATAAAGAATGTTCTGTAGTATTTTATGGATAGTAAGTGACTCTAGATGATGCTTCCCTGAATGCTAACGCAGAGTGACACCATGCTTTGGAACTAACTCRTGATGGCAGAGAAATTAAAAATATGATGCTCAGAAACATGGTAACCTTAATACAGGAGGCAGGACTGCTGTTTTTGGTCTGCATCTGAGACAGGCATTGAAGCAAGGAAAAAAATGGTTATAGAAAAAAAAAAGCAGAAATAAATTTGAATTCTGTGAGAGCAATGTGCTGAGCTCCGAATTAAGATTCTCAAATCCTGCACTGTTTTTTTCTGCTCTAAACGGTCATTTTTAAGCTAAGGATATTCTTATCTCAAGAAAATTGTGTTCCTGTAAACCATGGCATCTACCATACACAAAACTGACAATCTTGCAGATGTAAATCAAAAGACAAATTAAAAAAAAAAAAAAAAAAAAGACTGAGGCTAGCTTCAGATATTACAGGTTGACAAATCAGTAGGCTGATTTGCCATGGACTAGGAACAGGCAAGAATTCTTTCTAAACTCTTGCCAACAGCACAATATTGACCTATTTGTTGGTTTTGTGTATGCATGCATGCATGATTCTACTTGGGTACGTGACAGTATCCTAACACAAACATATAAAATACACAAATATGTAAAAATTCATAGAGAAAATATGACAAGTACAAATAGCAGCTGACAGGATATGGTGTGCTGCCGCTTATTTCTAGGGAACAAAGGAATATTTTCAGCATCTTTCACCAGTCTGTTTCACAGCACTTGTGTAACAAGTGAGAGTAGAAAGACATGACTCAGTGCTGAAGCATATCCTGGAATAAATAGATTTTCATTTACTTTTCTGCTTCCTTATAATTCTTTTTGAGAAAGAAAGAGACCTTCCTGGCAGGAGTCGCATAGCACCTAGAAAGGTAGCCTGTCAGTATTTTTCTAAATGTGAACCAAAAGAAAACTGTGTGAGCCAAGAACAATTCTGGCAAGAGAGCAGCTCATACAGAGAGAAATAATATCGATCTTATTGAGTCCCTGTGACGTGATATCTGCTCAGCTTGAAGGAGATGAGCTTGCCATGTGTGAAGGCCAACTGATAAGCATGTACAGCACTCGGAGTGACAAAAAATCAGTGCAAATCTTAACTTTAAACTGGTGGTGTAGATCCATCCTGTTGCAATTGTAAGAAGCAGCAGTGAGAGGCTGAAATTAGTTTCTTGTGAATTTTTGCACATTTCATATGAGCCACAACTGGTCAGCTGGAATAGTAAACACCTTTTGTCTCCACGGCCTGCGGTCTGTTGGCTGGCATATTAAAATMAGGCAAAAATTTTTGGAACTTGGGCCTAGCATCTGATATTTATGGGACAACTATATGCCGTGGGGAATAAAAAACACCATCCTGTTTGCCAGTCTTCCCAAGTAGAGCAATTACTGGAATGGAAAGGTGGTTTGGGTCTATGTCAAATGAAAGAACTAGACCAGAGCATCACCTCTACCTGCCAGCTAGTTACATACCTGTTAACACAAATTATATTTAAGAAAGCAAAGACTCAGGATCTCACTGTTCAGTTCTTTTCTTTAACTGGAGCAGCACAGTAATAGGAAGAAAAGAAGAATCCTTCGAAAATAAATAATGTTTGGAGACGCATTATTTGTCAATGCAGTGAACTGATGCAGTTCCCCAGCCAAGCTGCACTCCTGTGRTATTTGTGCGTGACTCTCTCCTCCAGAGAGGCTTTAGCTGATCCAGCTGCAATCCAGCTCATTGCAGCTATTTTTAGTGGGCAAAAAAAGCCAACACAGAAGATGGCTCATCTTAACTAATCTGAAAAGGCCATTTTTTTTTTAAATTCTGCTGCAAATACAAGTGGATTTACACTGGTAGTTAGTTTAATTTGGCTTTGGCACAGATTAGAGGAAAACAGGAAACAGAAGAAAATATACATGAAAGACATCATTTATAAAATATACCTCTAGCTCTCTGGGACTACTTCTCCTCAAAAAATGCAAATCCTAGAGAAGACAAAAAAGCATCATAAAGTAATGCATACTATAATGGAAATAATCCACTGCGAGGCAGGTCACTCAACTGCTCTCTTTTTCAGTTTGTTTTCCTGTGGAAAAAGGATTTATGAAGTCATCCTTTGTATCCCCATTTACTTTTCTATCCTGAGGGCTAATTTCAATCATTTTTAATACAGACTCTGAAGATAATTAAATCTCTAGAAGTATTGAGAAAAGAAAAGAGAAGGCCAAATTGAGGAATAAGGAAATGTAAGGAATTGAAGAAAATGTAAGTCTTACTGAAGGAAAGGCTAAAAATGAAAAGGGGCTTTTCTCATAGACAGAAGGCAGCAACTCAGGATTTTTCTAGACATTAAAGACAGCCAGCCACACAAAACCAGAGGCACTGAAGCTTCATTATTTCCAGCACTGAGAGCTGTTTCACAGTGGATGCTGTCTTTCCTCACAGAATCAGGCACAGCTGGCCATACATTCTATAGCATTACCACTATTTTGGTTTTTTATTCTCGCAGCTCTTGAAATATTAGGAACTTTTCATAACACCTCAAAATCCAAATCAGATGTTAATTTATAGTATATAGATATATATACTCCCAATATAAATATACAAGTATATAAGTATATAGATAYATAACTCCCATTGTATTTTCCAAAACCTGAAAATGTAAATAATAAGAAATCCCAAGTACTACTTTTAAAATAATGCATTTCAGTCCATCTCATAAAAAGTAATTATTATTTACCTTGTGATTTTTGCACACATGAATGCTCCATGATATACTCTCAGGTACAAATTGAGAATTGAAATTCTCTGTTTACAGAAAATTACAACTGTTTTCAGATAACATTAACTCCTGAATTAATACCATCTCTTTTCCGCTTTTCATTTGCCAATTTACAAGTTGCACAGACCTTCATGCCTTCAAATTTTCACTCCTCGGGGTTTTACTCTGAAACTCCTCTTCTACTTCTTCAGCTGAAACATCAAGGAAACATTTGAAATGTATTTTCTCTCAGCACAACAACCTGTGTGTGTCCCTGCTCAACATTAGGATATCTAAAAAGGCATAGGGAATTTCCTTTGTCTATTCACCATATTAATAGAGTGCCATATCATAGAAAACACAGTACCTCTGGGATCCAACTGTATTTCTACTCACTTTTTTCAATACATCCTAAGATGAATTCCACCCACCTCCTTTCATGTCGACTTTCCTATGCTTTGTAGCACTTTCTTTTTTTTTTTTTTTTAATGAGAAATGCTCAGCACTGCTCTATTATCACTGTAATAACATTAATCTAATCAGCTTTTAAATAAGCCAATTACCCTTTATAAAGATTAAGTCTAAATATTAATTAAATGATGAAGCTTAGACATATCTTCTTCCCTGAAAACATGCAATGAGAGCATTAATGCTTCCCAATATATATACACAGCTGATAGACATTATTTTTCTTCACTTTCATGAATTGTTGTAACTTTCCTTGTCTATTCAYTCCTATTTTTAAAGCAAAAGCAGAAGCTCACAATATATCTAGTGCTTTTCTGTCCTTATGTGTTGAACCTTAACATCTGACTGTATACTTCGTACAAGACTTTTAATAGAAAAAAAAAGTATTTTACAAACATTATAAATTCTCTAGTGTTCTCCGCTTTTACCTATCCCTTTTGTACACTGTTTCCAAAGATTGTTTTTCTCTATTCCACTGATTTACATTTCTGTTATACTTGCTTTACTTAGATTTCTTCAAGATGAGCTCATGTTAATGAATTATTGCACAGTAAGTTAAACTTTCCTTCTTCATAATAGGTCACAATCTTCTAAATAGATCACATGCTCTTGAGAGTGGTTCAAGGTTCAGAATAAGAAAGGATAAGCAACTCTTCATTGACACTAGTGTGAAACATCAAGTCAACCACAGAGAAGTACTACTGCTTTACATACACACACTRGCTTAGCTGTAATCAGCTGCAACTCCTCTTCAAGGTAAATTCTGTCGCTCCTCTACCCTTTGCTTCACAGCTGTCATCTGTCAAACCCAAATGAAAAAGAAAGAATGAACCAGAATCAGTTATCGGAAAGGAACAGACTACAGATGACATATTGGGGCCATCACATTCTTATTGCATAGTGAATGTCTGTAACATTATCCTCTATTTGCTCACAAAGCTCTATCAGAATTATTTCATACTGTAAGTTCACTTTTGGGAAAGATTAAGTTCTAGTGTTCTGAGTACATGTGTCTATTCCTACACCAAAGGGAAAAAAACAGCAGGGATACTCAGTGGAAAAAGGTGAAAAAGAACAACATTTCACACCTGAAAATTATTTTATTTGCAGTTTTCTGTTTATGAAAAGTCTATGCTGCCTCATCTAGGCTCCCACTGTATAGGAGAGCAAAAGAAATGAAGTAAGCCTGCTGTTCAATCTTATAATTACTATATGTTGGATTGCATTTTTCCTATCAGGTTTAAAATCTAATTCTCATTTTGAAAATACTATGAAGAGTAATGTGTCCATTCTGAAAAGAAAAGAAATAGGATTCTAGGGCTCTAAACCATTCATTTAATAATTTTGACTGTTGATTCTCATTCAAAAGTGGTTTTGATTTTCCATTTTAGGATACATTATTTCACCATTTCATTTTCCCTCTCCTCTTACTTGCTCCACCTATCTGCAACTTAACGAGCTCCAAAGAAAAGGCAATTTCATCCTGATAAATTACACCACCTAGCCTTGCATAAGGTTAGGTGGTATATATTTTTGTCTGTAGATCTGCAACTACTTTCCAAAGGGAAGTGAGTTTCAATACTAAGCCTGTATGAATTAAACAAGTGAAGTGGACGATATATGCCTTACGTAAGTGAGAAATGGGAAAAAAAAATCTCACTTATTTCCCTTAGGACAATTTTTCTATATTTGAACTGGGCAGTGTTTGTTTCAAACCATAGAGCTTCCACAATTTTTTTGAAACATATTTGACATGCAATCTATATGTTAAACTTAGCTCTAGCTGGTCCTCCATTCATCTTTCTCCTAAGACAGCCCCCTTCCAGTATTCTAAGCAATAGTTCTTACTAACCAGTGGTTGTCCTTTATGTGTTACAGAATGTATGTGATTATGTGTCCTAGTCTTCTCTTCTCCAAGCTAAAAAGGCCCAGCTCACTTATTCTTTCCTCATCAGACAGATGTTCCAGTCCCTTAATCATCCTGGTTGCCCTCCACTGGACCCTCTCAAGAAGCTCCACAACCCTCTTATACTGGGGAGCTCAGAACTGCCTCCAATACTCCAGGTGYGGCCTCACCAGAGCTGAGTAGAGGGGCAGAATCACCTCCCTTGACCTGCTGACAACATCCTCCTGATGCAGGCCAGGATCCCATTGGCCTTCTTGGCCACGAGGGCCCTGCTGCCTCATGGTCACCTTAGTGTCAACCAGGACTCCAGGTCCCTCTCTGTGGAGCTGCTTTCTAGCAGGTCAAYCCCTAATGTGTATTGGTGCCTGGGGTTATTCCTGCTCAGGTGCAGGTCCCTGCACTTGTTCTTGTTAAAACTCTTAAGGTTCCTGCATCTCCAATTGCCCTTGTTTATTTGCCATGCTTCATGTGTTTACATAGAGGCATTTGAGCTGGGTTCCCAATGTGCCTCTCATTCTAGCTGGGCCAGCTGTAACTTGACTATGTGAGTCTTCAGTAGTCTCATGTTTTGCTCTTTTCCCTCTCCAGACTTCAGGCACCCTTCACAGGCTCAGGAGTTAGGCTGCTGTGGCAGGCCATTGCCTACCGTATCACCTGTTTCTCTGATGATATCTCCCTCCCCCATCGAATCTAGGTTAAAGTGTTCTCAATGAGCCCTTCTATCTCATGACCTAGGACCTTTCTCCCTTCTTGGGAAAGATGAAACCTGTTTGATGCCAGCATGCTTGGTGCCATGTAAAGCTTCCTATTGCCGAGAAAMGTAAAGCTGTGGCACTGACACCAGCCATGGAGCCCTGTGAGGCTGGACTGTATCCTCTTGTTTCTTTTTATATTGCTGCCAGCACTGGAGAGAACGGAAGAGAAAATTACCTGCATGCCTGAGTTCACAATTGTCTGACCCAATTGCCTGAAGTCCCTTTCAATTGCTGCCAGATTGTGTGTTACTTCTTCTTCCCTTCCCACATGTAGGAGCAGCAATGGATAACAGTGAGTTGCACCAGGCTGGGAAGTTTCCTGGTCACATCCCTAACCTGGATCCCAGGAAAGCAGTGGACTTCCCTTAGAAGAAGGTCTTGTCTACATAACAGACTCTCACTTCCCTTTATTGAGGAATCTCCCACAAATATAACCTGCATTTTCTTCCTCTTGCTGGTGGTCACAATACAGGAAGTTTGTCTTTCAGACTGCATTACATTTTTGGAGATGGACTTGGACCTTCACCATCTATTGATTCACCCTTCATCCTCCAGAGTCTCGTATCTATTGGATAGCGGTCTCTGATAGGGTGAGATGGAAGAAGAAGGATTTCTCCTGACACCTTGAGCCTGGACTTCTACCCGTAAGTTGTTGTGCTTCTCCATTGTGTTAGCTGGGGAATGGACTCTGAACTTTTTTGTTGCTTGGCACTTCCCGATGCCTGCTCCTGTTTCTCCCTCTCTGACTTCCATTGAGTACAGATGTAAAGCGCCTGTGTAGTTTTGAAATATTTAGTCTTTAATCTTCTTCCAGGGATCATGCTTCCCTCGACCCTCCACTCCACTTTGTTTCATTGATCTTTTCTATATTTTTTTCTAGTTTGCCCGTCCCTTGCTAAGGGAGTAGAACAAGTTTACCAGTAAAAGATACACTAATCATAGCTGCACTGCAGCCAGAAAGAAGAGCAAAATGCCATCTGTTCTTTGAAGTGCCATTTCCTCCAGCTAGCAAGAGTTTATGAATTCACTTGTTTGTTAGTTTGGTATTTCTGTTCACTAAAAGCCTTCAGATACATTTGATTGCCTTAATCAGTTTTATGTAACAGTTGCTCTTTTGATCCTTATGATTGAGTGTTAGAAATCCTGATGATCAGTTGATGACCAGTGTCTTCAGAGATGCGCATCCACAAGCACTCACAAGCACAGAAGAAACTCTTCTGTTTCCTGTTATATAYCTGAAAAGGTCTGACGTGTTCTACAGAAGATAAAACTGTCACTTATGAAGTAGTAACTATGGTACCTATGGCTATTTTTCTTAGAAAGGATTTTTTTAGGAAGGAGAATTCCTTTTACAGGTCTAAACCCAACTCATTTGCTCATTTCAAAATAAGCAACAACTTGCACTGAACTTTGGTTCAGACCCACAGTAAAAGAYCCTGTTTGCATTAAGTGAATATGGACCCCAAAATTGTTCGTAGAGGTTAAAGGTCTGACATTAAGAGAGTACCCTTCCAATTTAACAGAGGAGGATGGGAAACTGCAAAACAAATATAATTTGACATTTCATTTGAGTCAGGGAAAACACCACAATGATTGAAATTTATTTATTGAAGATGAAGGAGAAAGAGGGCAGCTGGAGATTAGGCTTCAAGACTTAAAAATAAGTTTTTTCTTTATTTAATGTAAAAGTAGTAGAACAGCAACAACAAACTTTTGAACATTTTGTCCCCGATATGGCCATSTGTCTCTCCCTCTGGCATGGAGATTATAGGTGTGCAGGCTAGATTTTCAAGCCTTTTCTTCACTCTTGCCAGAGGGGAGCTGCATGGTCTTTTTCACTGTGACTAACACAAATACTTGAATATGCCCTTTCTACAGGTTAGGGTCCTGAAATGCATGCAGGTTACTGGCTGGGTCTGAATACATTATGAATATGGCTAATCAAAGGAATCAAGTGAGATTTAAGAAGTAAATGTTACTTAKATTGACTGGATCTATCTATTTCTGATAGAATTTCTGTGGGTTGGAACTTAAGCCAAATTACTACTTCTGTTACATTTCTGCAAAACATTTCAGCTGTAGAGGAAAAGTTTATGTTGTGTTGTGATGTTATCACAGAGCAATCAAAAATATATAATTTCTTCTCCAAATCTTTGAACACTGCAGAAACATTTGCTTTTTTATTACTATGTTTTACTTTTCATCTTTTCTCAGGAATTAGGACAACTATATTATCAAGACTTGTCTTGRTAATGCTCGTCTTCATAAGAAATATTACTCACTTACTAGACTCAGACATACTTCAAGGAGGATACTTTTCTGAAGTTACTCAAGGCTATTATTGTATCTCATCATATTTTTCTATAGATGAACACTCAGTACTGGCTAATTGGCAGGACTGACTTTCAAGAAGTAAGAATAGATTTGTGGTGCAGTAAATGCTGCTTTATTTACTTTCTGTTGATCTCAACTTTGGTGTCAACTTCCTGATCTTTAAACTCTTTAATAACCAGCCACATATCACTTTTTCACCTGCCCGAGGTTTTTCATACCTTGGAGACCATTCATCACATTAATCCATCTGTCTCCATATCTTCTGTAGGAGGCACATTTTATATGAATTTGTTTCATCTGAAAATGCTTGATGTGACTTTGCATGGTTCACTACTTCTGAATTAACCTCATATACTTTATCACTTGACCAGCATATTACAAATATTATTATCAATAAAACACACCATTCTCCTTCAGAATATTTCAGAATATTTCAGAATATTTAAGGTTGGAAGGGACCTCTACAGATCATCTAGTCCAACCTTCCTGCTCAAGCAGGCACACCTAGAGCATGTGGCACAGGGTGGCATCCAGGCGGGTTTTGAAGACCTTGAGTTATACATGCTTTGTTATACATGCTCCTTGAGTTATACATGCTTTGATTTTTAACCTAACGGAGAAAGACATCTCCCTGAGCTCATTCATGGTACTGGAATAGTCTTAATGGAAAGAAGTAGGTTATTTTGGTCAAGCTCTGTCTTCTATAGAAGATGCAGAAGAGCACAATGCAGAACATCCTTTCTCTGCAAACACTTTGCATCAACTCTAGTGCTGCAGTTGTACTGCATGCATCATGAAGTGGTCTCCATACCAATCTGCCACACTGAAACAAGCCATTTCCACTAAAAAAGAGCCTGCAACTAACCTGGTGAGCAGCTGCCTTGAGACCCTCTGCAAACAAGTTTGCAGTAAAAAGCTGCTTTGACTGCTTGGTCGGTGCCTCCCATGGGACTCTTTAAATGGTCTAGTTCCTACATGCACCACTGAGCAAACCTCTGCATCACTTTTGCTTGCCAGCGACCCTTTCGATGTTTTCCTTTAGGCTATTTCTATTACTGCTCAAGTTCCCATTTGGAAACAAGTATCGATCACATCAGTGAAAGGAAAATATCAGATGGATTTGCATCTATGACTTAGAGAAAGCATGCCAGGTTGTATGAATATACTTCAAGGAAATAGCTTTATCCTAGAAAATATGCAGTTTATTCAGGATTATGTTCCCCATTCAGTTTATGGATGTACATTTGACAACCATGGCCAGAATTTGCAGTGCTGTGTACCTAAGTTAGTCCTCTAAAGTCTCTAAGCTAACAAGGAGAAGCAGTTGCTGTTAATGGCATTTCGTATTGTATTTTCCAGAAATCACAAATTGTTTGGTATTTTTTTGAGGAAAAAAAAAAACCAATACCTGACTCATGTCTAATAACTTACCTGACCTTGTGACCTCTGTGGAAGATGAGGTTATGAAAGTTTCACATCCATACAGGGATTTATGTATCTTCATTTTTTCAGACACATGAAACTTCTGGTTACATTTGTCTAATATTTGACCTGAGAGATATCATGTTAAATGCAGTCAAATTCAAGGAAATTAAAATTACTTTTAAAATTTCAATATGACTTTGTATTCATCAATTTTCCTATAATAATCACCATCTTCATCTCCTAATCTTTCTCACTCTACCACCAATCAAGAAAGCAAACATGAATATAAAAATTCATACAAAAAACTTTTTAAGTATATGAAGGTGATTTTGGAGATAAGTGATAGTTTGTGGAGAAGGAAGATGTTTACAAGCAGATAGGATCAAAACATGTAATAAATAATAGGGGAAGTTAATGATATACTGTTTTTCTCAAGCTCTAAAATGAAACAGGCACTTGTTTGAGCAAGTCAAGTATTAGAGGCTCATTTTTATTGTTTAACTTCTCCAGCTGGGTGGTATGCAAGTGAAAAAAGTTTTGCTACTTCTCCATAGTCCAACATATAACAATTCTTTTAACAAAGCAGAAAGGAAAAACAAAATTTATAGGCTGAGGAAAAGGCTGAAAGCTTTTCCCAATGAAGGCAATGGCATTGGAGGGAAAATGAAATGAAGCAACATTCTTTAGAAGGAATCACATATTGAGCCAGAAAGATGATTCCTGAGTTGTGACAATAGTTCTTAGGTTCAAGGATAAGACGCTCATCTTGGACTCACCTGACCTTTGCTATTAAGTGCCCTCCATGCATGATCATTTTCCACAAACCTCACCACGACTGCCATGCCCAGCTGAGGGGGACTCATCCTGATCCAACCTATATAGCATTTAGCACACCACAGCTCCATGCTGACTGGCTGTCTGAATTCACCTAATAAGCAAAAAACAATCTGCTTTATGCAATAAAATTAGACATTAAATCCTTTGCACCTCTGCATATGCTAGAGGCTCAGCCCTTGTCTTCTTTACATTATTATGGCTGTCATTATAAATGGTAATCCTATTTGAATGATGTTATACTGCTGCRGTGTTTGTTATTATTATTATTTTAAGCTACTTATTAATAATGTGAATCCTTTCCATGTATATACACATTGCTACGGTTTTACTAGAAGTATAAATTCCTATTCTGTCTATTACTGAGCAGAATTAAATTAGCCTAAAATTTAAGAAATACTTTTAAAATCAATCCTATGAATATCAACTATATAATAATAGCAATCTGCAAATGACAAAAAAGTATTAATTAATAAATGAATATTTACAGAATGTTAAGATAACTAAAAAATAATTGCATTTACTAACATACAGACAGGAACTAAAGTAGAACATGAGAAAAAAGCACAGTGTTGGACATGTAGGGCTATTTTACTGCTATACCTATGACATACGTATATATTCTTCCTGAAACCAAAATAAAGCCTTGTATGACATTTAGCATAAATCATAATATGGGAGACATGCAGAAAAAAACATAGTCTTTTATGTAGCAATATCTTATGGCCATAACACAAATTTCTCCAGAGATACAGAAGATTTACGCAACAGCCAACAATGAAGATTTTTTAATTCATAGTTCATCGATAAAACTGCTCATAACCCATATTCTGTATTTCTTTGCTCCGTTTCCTGAACTTTCCAAACACCACACACAAAAAAATTTTACAATACTTTGCAAAAACTTGTTTTGCTCTCTGAAGTTTCAGTTTTATTTCTGGGTTCATCTCCTTTCATCCTGCACCACTGAAAGGGACAAGATTTTCCCTGCACACAGCCAATGCCAGCATCACAGTGCTCCATGTCTCTACCTTGTGCAATTAGTGCTAAATGTGCTAAAGAATCAGTAATTTGTCATTTTGGACATCCAGCCACAGGAAATATTCTGCAATCAACCACCCCCTAAAAATTCTGTATAAAATGTCCTTTCATGGCACTGTTTTCTAATACAAAACATACTTCATGCCTGCATGGTCAAATCACAAATACTGTTTTATCTTTTGCTATAGTAAAATAAGTATAACAATATGAAGCTGATTCTTTTCCAAGTGCATCTCCCTCTGCAATTTCATTTTTGCAGCACCCCACCTATCGTTCTCAGCATCATCTGTTGGTTGAAAATTGGAAAATTGAAAATATATGCCATATACATGGCATGTATTGGCAATGTACAAAATCAAATAGTTTTATAGCACATCTGGAGCCTAATCATGGATCATGAGAAAGACATAAATCAGCTACCACAGGGGTGCTAATTTCAGAACTGGCTTTAAGCAAGTCTTTCCACAAGCAGACTAAGATATACCACTTTTCATTTCAAAGATCTTATCTGCCATTCAAGACATGCACTTGTTGTAGGCTCTTTGAACTTATAGCCTCTCTGTTCCACTTGGTGTCTTTTTAAATATGATTGTATTAAATTTTCTGTAACCGATCATGAAAACACTAGTTTTGAAAAGAAGGAAGATAAACATATAGTTTTTACAGTATTACCTTAGAAAAGTCTATATCTGAAAGGTTATGTTCTAAACACTAAATCCGTGACAAAAAAGGGAAAGTATGAAGGGAAACAGACACAGAAATTCAAAAAGAATGAAAAGACAGGGAAAAAATTTGTATCCTTGTTTCATTTGTATTACTCTAGGTAAGATTCTAGGTAAGATTACACCTAGGTAAGATACTCTAGGTGTCTTGGCTAGTTGAATGGAAGTGATATGAAACTCCTTTTAATACTTTCAATACAGCTTGCACGTACCCACTGCAATTATTTTGATGAAGCTGTCCCGAGGTCAGAGGAAAAGTTGTAGCCTTTATTAATTAGATGAGAATAAATTATTAATTCACTCTTATTAATTAGGAGAAGGTGAAAAGACCCCACCAAAGACAACATTTGTTGATGCAGTTGCCTAGAAGACAGCAATTACAATGGTAGCAATCAACTAATACAAGAAAGATAAAAATCCACACTAAAATAAGTTAAAACAGAAGTTACACTGTAATCCACAATTTTGAAGAGCACAGAAATGATGTGTCTTSTTTTCCTGCAACTGCAAATGTACAATTGCACATTTAAAGTGACCAAAGTAACTGCCAATTTCAGGTGCCTCTTGTTTGCCTGCAAGAACATGACACATTTTTTCCCGGAACACAGGCTCTTAGTGATAGCAGAACAGAAGCTGGTGGATAAAATGCCTTTCACTGAGAAAATTCCTTCTGCCTGAAGGAGTTTCATAGCTGAGATTCTGCCAGATGCAAAGGGAGACTGGAGAAAAAGAAGGGTTTTAGTTTGTGCAATGGTAGAGGAAAGCAAAGGAGGAATCAATTCATGCTTCCTCTGTTCCTCAATGTTCTATATCAGGAGTGTCTAAACTATATCTGTCAGTTTTCACTCTGTTAGACTAGTTCAGCCTCTCTGTGGCCTTCAGTATTTCTTTGTCCAGACACACGTAGTTGCTAGGATTTAATCATACTATTACTTTTTTTCCCAAAATCCCACATGTGCTATTCATCCACAAGGCTCTTCATCTCATATTTTTAGCACAGGAAATGTATCTCACCCTCATGTCCTCTGCCCCATGGCTTTGCTCATTTCCCACTTTCTAAATTTAAACTGTCTCTCCCCCATCCTTGTGACAATGACTGATGCTCTGGGCAAGGGCTGCCCCTGGCTTTCCTGCTCCCTAGCAGGATGGTGGGATGTGTCTTCCTCAATCCCATGGGGAASTCTCAATATTGTTCACAGCAGGGAGATCCTTACCCTTGTCCCTGCAGCCTCATGACAAGAGCATAGCATGAAAGAAGAACAAATAAATAACACTCACTATAGTCATCAATCACTATAAGTTATACTCCACACACAGTCATGGTGAGTTCAGAGCAGTAGAAGCAAATGCTAAGGTAACAATAGCCTTACTGTAAGAAATATGTTTTTATGTTGATCTGCTCTGAATACAAAGAAATTCAGTGCAAATTTATTCACTCTCTCATTTGCCTTTATCCTACATCCTCTGAACAAATTCTAGCAGTTGCCTTTTTTTCCAGTGCTAGAAATTGCTAAGGTCTAGAATATAAAAAAACAGCCTCAKTTTATGAGGAATTTTATGCACTAGTGCAAACAAGCATACATGAGAAAAGCTTCTTAGATYTGAGGGTCTATTTTAAATAATTTAAATAATTTTAAATAATGAATAAAGCCAACTGAGAATACTGTTGCTCATATCTAGATCTGTAGGTGTAAAATAGATTTGACACTGTTGTGTTCAGATGCTGGCTGAAATTTTTTCTTCAACCTTGGGCACTGATATGCAATTCTGTTATCGCCGCTTAGGAGGGAAGGATTGCTCCTGCTTGATGAGCTCATTRTAAGCATGGAGCAAGTCCATGCAGCCAGTGGAGGATCATGCATCTGAACCAGTAAACATGTGCTGTCAGGTCGCCCAGCTGCTTTTTGGAAGAAATTGAGGAGGATGCACTTTGTACACGGGAAGCTGTATAAAGGTGAAGAAGAAATCGACATGGCATAGCAATAACTACAATGACTCATCTGCACATTTGGACAAATGGAACAAAGATTTATGCACACATTTTTTGAAACTCAGAGCTGATTTAATTGTTTTTCTTGATGCTCCCTAATGTTTTCTCTCCATCTTGTCTGTGAGAAGCAGTTCAGTCAGACAGTTTTACTGATTTAGGCAGTAATTACTCAGATATTCACAGCATTTATGTTCCTTTCATGCAATCTTAAACAAACACCTGCTAGCACACACCGTTCAGGGTCACAGTGACATTGTAAATACTCTGAAATAGGAAAACAAATCCAAATCAACAGGTTCTATTGGGAATGGTTCCACAGCTTGCTCCAACACACTTTGCTGTGAAGAGTTGGCACAGGAATAAAGCATGGTTTCATAAACAAGAAAATAATGTTTCATAAAGTCTGGGAACATGTTTCTAGCCTTCAGATGTTCATGGACCTCCTCAGATAAGAAGACAAAATCCTTCATTCCCCAAGATTTAGGCAGCTCTTTCTATATCTTGATTGATTCAAATAATGCCACAGAGATTCTAGTCTGGAYAGGCTAGTCAAACAACAAACACACACAAAATTTATATGAAATTTATGTCGTAATATCTGAAACATTATTTTTTTTCCTTTTCTTTTTGACACAGTGAAGTAGTTGTATTAAAGTAGCTAAAGGATTTCAGGGATTTCTGTGCATTTTTCATTTTGATGTTTAGTGGCAGATCATATCCAAAGATATATCCCCATTGCATGCCTTGGTACAGAGCAGAGGTAGCCATCCTATTTCCAGCTATGCTCCAAATGAGAATCATAGAATCATAGAATCATAGAATGCCGAAGGTTGGAAGGGACCTC
>NW_020455783.1:95211-130313 GCF_003342845.1 Nothoprocta perdicaria | reverse complement strand
AGGGTTGGCTTCAGCAGACCGTAGGCACCCTCTTTTTTTTTTTTTTTTTTTTTTTTTTTTTTTTTTCCTCTCAGGTTCCTTGCCACACAGAGGGACAGAGAATCACACCATCTCGTGCCTGCGGTCAGACTTTTGGGCATTCCTTCTGATCACAATGCCTGCCTTGGCAGCCGTGTCTTGGAAGGAGGGAARAAGGCCGCCACAGAAAAAGAAAAGCACCCTTGGCCGTGCCAAGGATGTTAGGAAGTCCATGTCCAGTGTGCCGAAACCAGAGAATCACACGCAATCGCCAAATACTTGAGGACGGCGGGGACCTCAAGGGAACATCTAGTCCAGCTCCCTGCTCCAGCACAGACACAGAATCACAGAATCACAGAATGTTCAAGGTTGGAAGGGACCTGTGGAGATCATCTAGTCCAACCTTCCTGCTCCAGCAGGGACACCTACAGCATGTGGCAGAGGGTGGTGTCCAGGTGGGTTTTGAAGACCTCCAGAGAAGGAGACTCCACAGCCTCCGTGGGCAGCCTGTTCCAGGGCTCTGTCACCCTCACAGTAAAGAAGTTCCTCCTCACCTGGAGATGGACCTTCGTGTGTTTCAACTTTTATACCCATTTCCTCTTGTCCTGTCACTGGCCACCAATGAGAAGAGCTTGGCCCCTTGCTCCCTGCATTCTCCCTTCATGTACTTATGCATGTTAATCAGATCCCCTCTCATTTTACATTGCATTTTCTTAAATTTCATAGATAGGCAGATCATACCAAGTTTTACCTTGCATTTTCTTAAGCTGAGATATTTTGATGAAATATTTTCCTCAGTGAGCAGCTGAAGTTCAGACTGTGATGAACCAGAGGGTGATTAATTCACAAGTAAGGCAGAAGTGAATCAAGGGAAGTCTGAGGAAGTATGTAGAGAGCTTTAAAAAAGGTGATTGTTTATTTGCCATTTTAAAGTGTTTCTCTACTCTTAATGGCAGAGTATATCATCTTCACTGTGCCTCATATAGAGCTGGAGCTTAGAGTGGCAAAGTTGTTCTATCTATTTTTAAAATAATTCTTAAAATCATAAATCATAAAATATCTGACAAAATAGTTTCTTTCTCTTTCCAGAATAGGATGACACTGAACTAGACCTTTTGACTGTGGAATATTGCAAAGCACTTTCAATGGGGCAGTGTTTAAAGAGAGATTAAAAGCGGCATCTACAGAAAGTTCAGACTGTGACTGTTAACTTGCTAGGTAGCAAGACTGAGAAGCAGTCTTACACAATGTTCTTATACTTACACTGGCTACCACTGCATTCCTGGGTGCTATTCAAAGGACTGAGTTTGATCTAGCACTATCGAGGATTAAAGGAAGATTGAAAGGATGAACAAGTAAGTTGATGGAAGTTTGCTATCATTTTCAACAAGGCCAGAATTTTACCTCTAGTTAACACAGAAAACTGTGCCTCGCTTTTGGCCCTTAGGATTGAGAGGATTACATTTTTGAGGTTAGATGTTTGGAATCAGATGTCTGGAAATAACAAAGTTGAGGGCAAATGTGAAATTGTTCCTTTGTTCCTGTATGTGTATGAATAAGAGAACTCTCTTGATTACATGGTCCTGAGCAGACTGGTCTGGTTTGCCAAGGAGAGCAGCAGTGGGAGCAACAAGTGTGACAGTGTGGCAAGAAAGGAGCGATGGTCATTTAGGTTGAGCTACTTTGTTCCAGAGAGAACCCCCTAGCCGCTGTTGGTGTCTGTGTGGCAATTCTGTGCTCCCTTATAACAAGGGCAAGTGTCACAGCAGCCGAAGCTGCCCAACTGATAAAATTGTGGAGAGGAGCAGTAGTAGACAAGCAAAAGAGAGATCAAAGCCATCACTAGCAGTGAAAACAGTTGAAGTCTTCCTTTACCTTGAGACACCTCACTCCATCGTTTCCTGGCAACTACTCAAGAGGATGGATTGTCATCCTAGAGGCAGAGGGACCACACTGAGTACCTTCTCCACCTGCTGAAAAGAGAACTGGTTTTGTGAAGCATGAAGATAGGACTGCAGGTCCAAGTCATTCTGTTGAAGGTATTTATTTATTTATTTATTTATTTATTATTATCTCCAGTTAGCTCTAATTTTAATCTGTGAGAATGTCTCCAAAAAGTGAATGCTTTTCTGTTTTTAGTGAGCAAATGAAACTCTAGTTCTAATGAAATTGATGATAAAACTTCAGAAGAAACATTTTGGCATCATTTACCTTGTAAAGCAGAACTTTCTTAAATCTAACTGTTCTCGTAGTTTTACTACCCTTTTATTTAGCTTTTACTGTTTTGAAACATTCACTTGCACCTTAGTTTGTGCAATATGAGTATTTTGAGTAGAAACACTGATTTTCAGCATGAACTGATACTCTACAATAGCAAGATGGCAGAGGGAAAACCTAGTTCATTTATTTTTGTCTTCTAAAAGAGTACTGATCTAATTTTTATTCATATATAACCAAGGAATAATGCCTTAATTGAACATATTGATAGGTTCATTTTCTTTATTTGTATGGTTATAAATTAAAAACTGATTTCTAATGTCTTTAATGGAAATTAAGGTATTTTAATGTATTTTAAAATTCATAATGACATTTAATGCTTTTTTGCAGTTTTCTTGGTTATGGAGGAACATTTTCTTTTAATTTGGAATGTTAATTAATTCATTAGAAAAGGATGATTATTTCATTGAAGACAAATATATTTGGCTTTAAAACATCTTCAGCCTCATTTTATGTAAACTTTTTCAGATACATGGCATGTAACATGTTCTGGCATGTATTTCCAACTGATTCTCTTCAAATACTTTGTTTTGTTTTGTTGTTTTTTTTCAGTCTTATAAGAGACAGTTTTAAGAGGCAGTTTTGGACTGTATTTGTCTTGACATTTTTGCCTTGTTGCTGCACCATTTACCTTGGAAGACTGGGACATCAGCTCAAGACCCAAACAATGCCATTCTTGGATGACATGCTTATCTCAGCACTGTTGCCCCACCATTCACACTTCTTGACTGCCACACTTCTTGACCATCGCATCCTGTCTCCAGGAAGACTGTGATATCATCTCCAGGATCTATGACTTTTTGGGCTAACAATGCCCAGCAGTGCCTGCCAAGCGGCAGGGCACTCCAGCTGGGAGAAGAAGAGCAGCAGAGCTTAGGGCACGGCATGTAGGACACCTGCAACACCTACCAGAAATCTTCAGGTGGGCGGTTTCTTCAAGAACTGGGACAATAAAAGGACTATGATTTTCTCCATGGAGAGGGGCCTCCTTCCTCCTCGCCTGCACTGAGCGACTTCTTCACCTGTGCACCAAGTGAATGGCTTCTTCTTCATCTTCTTCTGAACTCTCTCAAGAGATCATCACCCTCACCGAGAGCGACATTTCCTTCAAGAGACCATCATCTGCACTGAGGTGGAACTGACGAAACATAGGTGGGCTGCTGGTGGTGGTGGTAACTATAATCTTGCTGCATCTCTCTCCCTCCCGCTCGCTTGCTTATCCTTTTTTTTTTTCCCTTTTGCTCTTCTTTTTCTTCTTCTCTTTCTTTTATCATGATTATGAGAATAGAGCTTACAAGTTTGCGTGGTATTTGACCTCGTTTTTCTCTTAATCTCGCTCTTGGGATTGTATCAAAACCTCCCTCGACAGTGGATTGGGACAAGTCTAAAGTTTCTTAAACAAATTGTATGTCTTTGGAAATCTCAAATAACCACTCTCTCTAACTGTGACATTCTTTGCTGGATTCATCACAGGTAAAATGAGTAAAGATGGTCAGTAAGGCAAGATACAATTCCTACAGTCTGTGCCTATGACTCATGTTACAATGTACCTGAGTGGGAAAAAAAAAAAAAAAAAAGGCATGACATGGCAGATTTTTCAGAAGAGACTGATTTTTCATCACTTTTTCCAGGATGATCAAGATTTGCATTAAAAAGTGTAGCTGGTTTTAAAATTCAGGAGGATTTCTAAAAGTATGCAGAGGAAAGAAGTAGGCATTCATTCCCTATAATAGTTTCAGGAATCACAGAGGGAACATATCCAAATGCATAGGTATTTGAATGTACTGGAAAATCTAGCCTATACAGTAAGCTCTTCTGTCATAAAGCTAGGCCCAAACCCACCAAGATAATTGCCTGTGAATTGCCTGAATTGCCTGAGAAGTCTTTTTTTTTTTTCTTTTTTTTTCTTTTTTTTTCTGTTGGGCAAAATGAATCACTCTCCTTGCTTTTGGGATTAACAATGGATAAATTTGATGCTGCTTTATGAGACGACAGAAAGCCTGCACATTTTTGAGTCCCTTAAGTCTGGAATTTTTCAGGGATGAAATTAGTAAAGACATTAATTTTTGATGTCAATGGGAAGGGGCAAGGAGTGAGGAAGGAGAAGGAAATGTTTTTATCTGTTTCCTAAGTACTTTTCTTCTGAATGCCATGGGAATTACAAGAATGAATTTGCTACAGAAACAGACTTTCAGCACATAAATTTTGACTTATTCATTGAGGTCAGGAGAGAATAGTTAACATTCTACATTCAAAAACTTCGCAGAAATCACAGCAGACAAAGGCTGGGTTTAGAGTTAAAAATTAGTAGGTGATACTGTGGATAAAAAAGGTATTATACTTCTCCATCCAGTCACATAATACACCATTACTGGCAGTGCCAACAAGTAATGCTGGAGTCCTTTTAAATATTCTCCCTGCAGCTTCTTGACTTCCTGACATCCACAATTAGTTGCATGCTAAGACAGGTCAGTTCTGTCATGCCTCTGTAAAAGTCTCAAAGTCACAACTCCCTATATTAATAAAATAAATGAATGGGCTGAGGTAGAACATGAAGATGCACCCATCTGGGAACCTTTAATTTAATAAATCATTGAGTTCTCCTTTTTTTGGAGTTTGATGCCATCAAATCCTTTAATAGAATTATTTCCTGTACATCATTTATTATTCTACATTATTAACAGAGAAACAATTGTTACTTTGATAAATGTCCTGAGGGCATTCAAAATCATAGCATGTGAAAATATAGCCAAAAATATTTGGCATCCAGCATAACTCCTTATTGGAGTTCAGCCTCCTGACCAACATATAATGAATTATGATCAATTTTAAGTGACTATTTATCATTTCATGTTGACTGACATGCTAAATTTTTGACAGAAGATCAAAGCTGGGCCTAGTGCCAGTAGTTTCCAAAGTCTGCCTTTGACTGAAAAGCCTTTTAGCCTATGAGCAATCACACATGGCACTGAAAATATTTCATACTGTGATAGACTTTGACTCCTGTCACAGGAAAGAGTGAAGTGCAAAATGAATATGTCAGAAAACTTTCTTTTGCTAATATCCAAGATGTTCATATGATGGAAATGATAATTCCAATTCAGATGGCAATAAAATTTATATCGTTACTAAAAATAACTACTTTCTGTCCAGTAAGTATTCTATTGACTTCAGGAGGAATTCTGTCCTCTATTTGACATTCTTTTCTGTCCCTAGTCTCATATTTACAGTTTAATAGCTTGCAATATTGAACTTCTGTTTGATGCTACAACATTTTTCAGTTTGTTTTGGGATGGATCCTGTGATCTCTAGATCCTCAAGAGCCATTTTGTAATACAGAATCTTTCTGAAGCTCATTCTTCAATGGTTCTAGTGGAATCGATCCAGCAGGAAACTAATTTATATGTTCTCTTAAAGACATTGCCAAAAAGACCCTCTAACCTTCTTCCAGAAATTTCAAACATGGAAGAAAACAGCCTGACATAAACTGCAAAAAAAAAAAAAAAAAAAAAAAAAAAAAAAAAAAAAAAAAAAAAAAAAAAAAAAAAAAAAAAAAAAAAAGTGCAAAAAAATGACTTATATGTTCATTTACTTGTACAACTCTTTTTGATATTGAGGGGAAAACACACAAGAAGTTGGGGCTTGAGCAGAACACACACACACACAAGTTTTTAAGTTTGTATCTTTACAAAGGAGGGAGGAAATTGCTCCCCCTTCTTTGGGTGATCAGCAGAACAAAGGAACACAGGCAGGTGGGAGACTGAGCTGGGAGAGACTGAGAGGAGTCTGGAGTGTGAGACACAAAGGAGTCAGGTGACCTGAGGTGAGAACACATGGAGGGAGACAGCGAGTTGGGTGTAGGGGACTGGGCAGGCTGTAACTCCTGAGTACCTTGGCCAATGGGGAAAAGGAGAGGGCCACTGCGGCGGCCGAAGTCAGGATAAAAGGGGGCCTGCGACCTCCGGCAACTTGAGAGACCCCATAGGGATCTCTCTCTCGCAGCCTGGTGGACTCTCCCTTTATTTGAATAAAGTTTTAGGTCACCTCTCTCTCCTTTTTGGACGTTCAGTTCTTGACAGTGAGATTTTTATGCACGATATCAGGAATGGCCATTGAAGATCAGATGAACAGTTCGTCTGTAAAGCCTCTCCCAGGGAGCAGCTGGAGTAAGAACATGAAGTGATAATTCCTCTGACTTCTTGCTGCCAGTAATGTGCAGACTTTAAGATCTTTCTTCCTTGTTTCTACTTTTCTGAATAGGTCTTGCTGTCATCTAAATTCTTTTAAACATTTGGCATCTACAACAGTTTTTGACAATGAGTTTTCATGGAAGTAGATGTTGTAGTAGTAGACATTCCTTTTGTTCATTTGTAACCTGCTGTATTACTTTGTGATCTTGTTCCTGCATTCTGTGGGACAGTGTTTAATAGTCAACTTCTTTTCATCTTATTTAGGCTATTTGTAATTTTATAGCCTCCTAAGCTTCTCTCCTGTCAATCATTCTTTTCCAGGCAGATCTTTATAAGCATGTAACATAGGCCTAATGCTATTGTTACCCAAGGGAGACTCTCCCTTAGCTTGAAAGGCTGTACTTTGATGTGATGCAGTAGAGTGGAAAAAAATTGCAGGTGCATGCTAGCAATAAGGGAGAAAATTCCTTACTGTTGGACCCTATATTTTGTCCTATAAACTACAAAAGATAAGCTCTGTCTTTGTAATGTAGTATTTGGCATTGTATAACCATTACTGCCATCTACTACACTGTGAAGTTTTTTTTTTCATTAGGGTGTATATCACCGTGTCAGCTCACTGAGGCTGTTATAGTTTTGTTAAAATATCCATTAGTGCTTATTATATGGGAAAGCATGTGGGTCATAATGTTTTATTTCGCAGAATTTTTTCACAGCTACCTGGGGCTTAGACAAAATGCTTAAGGAGAAAGATTTGTTGGATGACAGATATTCTTTTGTTCTATGTGTGTATTAAATCAATGGGAACCATATGGTGAAGTACAGGAAAAAAAACCTGTGTTAATATCCCTTGCTAACTGCAGCCACCTGTTATAATGGCCATACTAATAGCAGGCCTGTTGATGCTTGTTACTAACATATTCAGAGACATTCTCAGCTTCTTTTGGTAGTCTTATGTAATTCTGTGACACTGTCCTGGAAAATGAAGATCCTGTGGTGAGTTGTTTTTGCAGATCCGAAAGGACAGCATAGGAAGCCATGTATAACTTTTGATATTTAAAAATCTACCTGGTTTAAGTTTTCAATAATCTCAGGATAAAAGAGTGTATTTTATGTTTTTATGCCACTCAGTTCAGGAGGTTCATACCCAGTAATTCTGAGGATTGGACATTAACATATGCCACTTTTTTTTCCTATTATCATCATATTTCAATTTCTTCTCATTCTCTGTGCCCCACTCAGTGGGACCAAGCTTTAGCTCATCTTGATGTTTCTGTTGATTCTTAGCTCACTCTTAGCTGATTCCCCAATTTTAATTGTTTGTCAACATGTCTAAGAGCAGTACAAGTGGATTCATTGATAAATTCATAATTGGGCCCCCATAAAAAAGTGAACTCATCCTTTATGCACACATCTGCTCCATTGTTCTTTATTGTTCTTGTGATAAATAGGCTGCAAACTAATTCTATTAAATGAATTGTGTTTATTCACTAACCATTATTTGTTAATGTAAGCGACAACCTCTATCATATGTACCTGAAAAAGTAATCATGTTTCTCTATCAGATCTTAAAGTCACAGGAGAGAACTGGTGAATTAAAAGTGTAAAACCAGCTTATAGCCCTTTTACCTCCTTGGTCATGACTGTACATTAACAAAAATATATTTTGTAGGGAAAACAGTAAGAATTGTTAAAAATAATCAGGGCCCAGAGTGTGGTTGGATTCTAAAACTACGCATCATGAAAGTGCTGAATATACCCAGTTGCTACATCTAATGTACAGTGGAAATCAGCACAAGTATGAGAAAAGAAACCTTTTAGTCACTGCACAGGGTCTAAATGGAGAGTGAAGGAAGAAGTTGAAAACATTCTGAGTGACTTAGGGATAATGTTAGCTTAGACTGCAGCATTAAATGTACAAAGACTGTCAAAATATATTTGTCCTTTCAGAAGTAAGAGATGGCATTTAAGCCCTCCTCAGCCTCTGATCCAATGCTGAACTGAGCTGCATCTTCTAACCATCAAGCAGGTATCCTTCTCTGGAAGATAGTCATCTACACAGCTAGACAAGAAAGTAAGAATCAAGAAAGCAAGGGACAGGAGACAAACAATTCCAGGAGTGAGGGCAGCACAGATCCTACTCCTTGTTTAGGCTTCATTTTATCTGAACACTGTCAATATAAACCAAATGAGTAGTTGTCTGTGTAGGAAATGGAGATTTCTAGGTTGCAGTGTAAGAGGAGAAACTGTCACTGCTAATGCTATCACCACCATCTCCTCGGATGCTATTCTTAAACAAAATCCTCATATCTCTTTTCTACTGTGGAGTCCTGCATCAAACTTCTGCTTGGCCACATCCTGGGTTTCCTAACAGTCAGTTTTAGGGTGCTTTGAATTTGTTAGGCTGAGGAAGTGGATTGTCTTGGAGAAGCCTATAAATGCACTATATCACCAGTGGAGTGTAGGAAAACCCTGATTTTGTGTTCTGAAACACTTCAGAAACTGTTCAGTTATTTCTATTGATTGACACTGTGCACTGATCTTAAAGTTTGCTATGTCTAAGTCTAAAATAAGACATTTTTACCTGTTATGGTGGCATCCAGTGAGGCTTAAAAAGTGAGCAATGAGTTGAGACATTCCATATTCCAGGATCTGATTTTTTTGAGCTCTCAGTTGATGATGAACAGACTGTTATATACTGTCTCTAGGTGGGTGGCTGAGCAAACTAGTTGTTAGAAAAGTTTCGTTAACAGGCTTCTGTATGATCATTGCAGAGCTTTATTCCTCATCTTTTCATTGTCAGGTCTGGCATTCTGATCCCGTGTTACACACTGTAAATTCCAACTTTCTGATTCTTGTTACTGTTTACACATTTTTTTCTCCTTTATAGTTTACGAATTTGTTTATGCATGAAAAAATATACAGTGATGAAGGGGTTGTAAAATAAGTAAGACACTTAGAAGTATGATGAAAAATACTATTTTTCCTGCAGTAGGTCAGATTTTAGTAGCTTTACTCCAGTGACACCTTATTCTAACATCAATTTGATCATTTTTAGAGTAAGTAGTACTTGGTGTGGGGAACAGTATCATTGTTTTTAGGGATTTGGTTTTATTTTAGTCAGACTTATGAAATTGTCCAATTAATCACAAGGTTATCTTTGAGAGGAGAAATTCAAGTTATCATGAATGCTATTGGAAGTGATTTCTATAAAGAAATATGTAGACAGGCCCTCCACAACAGTATAAGCGAACTGAAATGGAATAATTACTTGGATCTACATAGCTAGTCATATGTCCAGATTTTACATGTTAAGCTCTATCCTATGCTTTGCTCTGTATGTTCACTTCAGACTACAGTTTAAGTATTTTGCTCAAATAGCTTCAGATGCTGATCCAAACATGTAAAATTTCATTCATATTTTAAGTATTTTTTTATTGAGTGGTTTTGTTGTTCTTTTCAACATGCTGAATGGCACAAATTGGTTTCCTAGGCATGTGATTCTTAATGTGCAGAGAGTTTTTTGAAGTTAGCACAGGCAATTCAATCCCACTAAGTCATTAATATCCCTAGTCTATGAACTCCTTTTAGAGCTATCTTTCTGTACATTACAATACTATTTTCCTACCTTGGAGAGGTATTATGACTATAAATACATTCAAGACTGTGAATTTCTCAGATACCATAATAATAGTAGCTACACAATAATGGGTATCTGGAAGAGAATTGGGTAAAATACTTTGGCTGACTTTTTTTTTTTTTTTTTTTTCATGTAAAAATAGATGAATGCATCTTTGGTGAGGCTGAAATATTTCCTGAACTAATTTCTAGTTAAGGAAGTGTTTGCATTGTGGTTTGTGTTTAGTGTTTGTAAAAACACAAAATAGAAAAAGTCAAACATTTCATTTTGACCTTGCCAATTGAGACATCTTGTTTATTTTTAAATTGAGAAGAACTGCTTTATCTTCCAGAAGTTGCAGTGTTGTTTGAGTGAAAATAAAGGGCAACAAACTATCTTCTTCATCTGAAATAATTTTCATCTCCAACTTCTCAATTTACCTATATTTTCTGTGAAAGGAATAGTTTCACGTTATTTGCGAAAGGCTTTTTTATTTTATTTTCCAGAAGGTCTGGGAAACCAAAATGTACAGAATACAGTGAATCCTATTTTGTGACTGATATTGCAGAGCCCTGGCAGTAGTGCTCTGTAATTTGCTGTTCTTCTCTAATAAGGTCTATTACTTCTGCTTTAAACTGTATGTATTTATAGGAAAGGCAGTTAAATCCTAAGGACAGATAATTAAGATGTGATGAATAAAATGTCTGCCCTGCTTGTAAAAGTTAGTAATATTATAATCATGCCCAAAGCCACCCAAATTCCCTAAGGAACACTCAAGATAATTATAAGCTGAATTATTTATAAATATAGCTAAGCTCCTAAGACAGGATATCAACAGTTGTCAGGATACAAGTACAGTAGATACCAATATTAGAATTTTTTCTTCCAATATGGCACAAGTATACAGCTTTCATTTTTGTTATAAATTCAGTTATGTTTCTTTTTATGTATAAATAGAGTATTTTACTGGATAATATTTTCTTCAGATATTGAATTATTTTTGCATGGGTTAGTTTTAAGTGAGTATTTGCGTCTTCAGTTCATCATCAACCTTGTGTATGCAGGCAAAGACCATTATTACTGCTTTCAATTTCTTTGCTATTTGCTTAATAGCAGGTTTCAGTGGATGTGACCTTTTACTTGATAAAAAGAAAATAAAGCATCAAGAGATTGCTATCATCAATAGGATACAATTAACTAGGCAATGACTTAATGAAAGAATAATGTTAGAAGAACTGTGGTGGAAAAGCTATTTTAAGACTTAGAGACAATTTTATGCAAAAAGCATATGCAGAAGGTAGTGATTTCATTAGCATAGTGCTTAGGAGTTGACAGCATCCTTGATTTTTTTCCTCTTTTCTCTAATTTTATGCTTAAGTGATCATTGAGGTAAGTGATGTGGAAGAGTGAAGTGCTTCTTTGTCTTTAGAAGGTGAAGCAAGGAATTTAAAGAGCAAAAAAGAAGCTTCAGTCACTCGTCTTCTCCCATTACTGTAGTTGTCAAATAATGAAAACTGTAACCCCCATTACTCACAGAGTGATCTTTGCTCACTCACTGTGTGGAACCTCATCCAAACAGTTCGAGGCAGGTAATGAAAAGATACACAGAGCTTTGCATTTAATGACATTGTTTTGTAAGTTGCATGACCTTTCTTTTGAATAAAACAGCCTGAAGAAAATAAGCAAAGTTGTCAGTGATACCAGTGGAAAATACAACTGTAGTTTGTCAAGAACTGCGTTATGGAAATGAATTGTATTCATATCGACTTATCGACTTATGAATTGTATTCAGTCAACATATCGAATTTTGTATAACTTCCTAACCTGAACAAAAAACAAATATTGGGCAAAAAATATGTGCAAAACAATATGAGTAGGGTGTTAGTAGCAACCATCATTTGTTCCTTTTATTTCGAAATAACAGAGAGATTTGAGTGAAGAAATCTTATTCAAACTGATGGACATCACTGCACATGATGGATCGTATAGAGACTACAGCTTAGAAGAAGTTGCAGCAAGATTCTTGTTTCCACAGATAGAAAGCCTACATTGTGCAGAGAAATGCAGAATATAATCCTCCTCCCTTACTATTTAAAAAAAGAGCCAGTCAAAAAAGATGTGGTATAACATAGTTTGCTGTCTCCACATTCTTCTTTGGAGTGATGTTCCTCAGGTTACTCAGCTCTGGTATCCCGTGCTATGACTTCTGCGAATGAACAGCATCACTGTCTCCAAGATTACACAATTCTCTCCTTAAATACCTAGGATATTACTGAAACCATTTGAGTTTATATTAGCTATTTTGGGTAAATATTTTGTATCACACTTCAATAAATCTTTTCCTATATTTTTCCCCTTCACTGATTTTCAAGATGCAGAGACCTGTATGTGCAAATGTAAATTACTTGACAGACCTACTGTCCTAACTTCATGGGCCACTTGTTTCTACATAGGAATCATGACTACATCACAATTGCTGAAAGGTCAACTTGAATCTACTTTCATAAATTACTTTGAATGATTCTTTAGTTATCTTTCTTTACTTTCTTTAGCTCTCTGCTACTTTGTATCAGATGAAAGCTATTGGACTCTTAGAAACCTGAAAAAAGCTTCACAATTTTACTTCCCAGATAAAAATGCAAGTGAAAAAAAAAGGAGGGGGAAAAAAAAAAGAGAGGGGGGGAGGGAAAAATAGAAGAAGAAAACAAATAAATGTCTTCTGGTTTAAGGTCAATTTAATTCTTATGTAAATATCCTAACATGTATTAATCACATGTAGCATGTTACATACAGCATGCATTACATGCTGTAATAGATTAATGCCATTCACTTGTAGTTTGTATTGGACCATGTGAAACAACAGTTTCTTACAGGAACACGTATTTTGATATTAAGTTGACATTTGCAGAATCTCAACAATCAGCACAACTGACATAGACTAAAGACTCATTAAAAACAAATATTCAACACATTGTTAAATGTGTTTGTTTTTTTAACATCATTAAAGAAAAAAAAAGGTCAGGAAGCAATTATTCTTTCCTATTATAGTTCTATTGTTGTCTGGTGAGTAATTTTGTTGTCTGTGAGTAATTATTAATTTATAAATAGCAGAATAAAAAGAAATTTATCATGTTTGAAGAAAACCTTGGGAGGAGAAGGCTGAAATTATACTTTTCACCTTGAAGCCTTTAATTCAATGTGTCCAAGTTAGGAGACTAATTTCTGTGGGCATCTATAGAATCAACCATAAGAGAGAGGCTGTAGCAGTGGCTGACTGAGAGCTTCACAGCAAGATAAGAAATAAATATCTCAAGAATGCACTTTATTATTTCTATTTTTACATCTGAACCAAGATATGAATATGAAGCAAAGTGACTCCACTTTAATAACTGTGTTCTTTTCTCTGTCCTTACAGTATATAATCTAAATATAATAGTATAACATAAATAATATAAATAAACCAGGAGCTCTCCATTAAAACTATATGTTCTGTATCCTTACTTCACCTGGAAGAACAGCTTGATAATAACATGATGTAATGTAATGTAAATTACTCCCTCAACCCCCTCAAAAAAAAAAAAAAAAAAAAAAAAAAAAGTGAAGAGAACATGTAATTATCAAATTTGCTTCTGGTAATATGTATTTCCAATTTTCTTTCTTTTTCTTTTTCTCTTTTTTCTTTTTCCCCCTGGACTACCTGCAAAAATGAGATAATCTTTAATCCAGCACTTATTCTCGTTATTTACTCTCTGTCCTTTCTTCCATCTCTTGAATTTCTCTGATTTAGCAAGTCTCATATTGTGGAAGAATTGCTTCAAAAGTGTGAAATAAGAGAAAAGCTATGGGCAATAGAAGTTATTGCATTATAGATGCTTGCTTGGGGTGATGCACAGTTGCCACTTTCAGGATGGTTTGGTTTACATGGACTCAGCTCCTCTACAGTTCCCTAGGCAGCACAATCTCCCCTCCTCACAGCTGCAAAGAGGAGTAATGGAAGGTGGAGAGGAGTGAAGACACCGTGGCCAAACTCTGCTGTACTCCATGTGCTGTGCTGCTGCTAAACCACGCAGTAGCTGTCCAGTGGGAGATACAGGATGAGATGCCCAGTGCTGAGCAAGCAAGGGTGGCAAATCACTCCTTTCAGAAGAATTTTACTTGAACTTTGCTTATTATAAGCTCATTATAAAGCCAACACATACCTCCGTCCCAAAAGTTACCCGCCTCTGAGGTATGACCACTCTTCACTGCGCATCATGCTCCATCGATTTTCTATTGAGTACACCTTTAAATGAAAGTGAGAACCTTTTAAAAAAAAAAAAAAAAAAAAAAAAAAAAAAAAAAAAAAAAAGTAAGTATAACTAGAGTCACTCAAGCTCCACCTAAATGTGAAAATAAATATAAAAGTGAACTAAGGAGGGGAGAAGAGGTGGGAAGATTCGTCATAACTTCTGGATCAGTCGATGAGCTGAATCCCTTTCCTCCTCTTGGGTCGTAACACTGCCTGAGAAGACTCCTGGACACTGAGAGTCCTCTCTCATCTTCTGAGGTAAGTGATGATTGTGCATTTGTACACCAGAGCTAGCCAAAAAAAAAAAATGTACTGTAGTAGAGAATTTCCTGTACTGACATCTGAAACCTGCTTTGTAAATGTTGCGTTCGAATAAATCATGCTATTTGTGAACTTGATTACTTGTTTTGAAGGCGATCCAACCTACAGTCGAAATACTGTTTGTGAATCCAGTATTGCCAGAGTCAAGCTTATAGCTGATCATATCATATTATTCGTGAACTTGATTCACTGTTTGGAAGGTGATCGTACCTAAAACTGACAAACTGTGAATCTAGTGCCAGAGTCTGGCCTATAGCTACCACAGTATTTGAAATCCCTATTAAGAAATGAGGCCATCTGTTCCCAGCCCCTCTAAGCTCTGAGAGTCAACTGTAACGCAAGGGGATTCAGCTCTTACAAAACTGGCCCTCTCATCTCCCCCTCAAATTACAACACAGATAAAAATGATATGATAGGCTTCAACCTTGCTACTTTCATATAGGAAGTGATTCTAACTTTAAAAAGCTATGACATGAGTTCACAATATGTCAGGGAGAATTAAGTGATGGCTTGTGTCAACCTCAATGACCTGTTTAAGGAAATACCATATGTTCTCTTTTTAATCTTTTAAAATAATTTAGACTTTTTTCTTTTCTGTGACATTGTCTTGATATGTCAGTGTCTGAACATATCTAATAAAAATGCAAACTTCCAAATTACCATTTGAATTACATACTGCATTCAAGATTGGTAAAGTAATAGTAATTGTCCAACAGGAAGGAGCAAACTGTCGTTTGAAAGGTTCCTTCATTTATCATCAGTGACAGGAGCTCACTCCAAATTACCTTTAATTGTTTCAATCAAAATATCATATAGGTATGTGACTCATTCGGTTCATTTAGCATTATTGTTTAAACCTCATGAGCATGGAAATATAGAGGAGTTCTTGCAATATGAGCTGAACAGCAAGAGATGATTGAAAAACTAATGATTAGATTGTCCAAAAGTATTCACAGGAGGGGGGAAAAAAATCACCAGAGGCTTCTTGCTCACTTTCAATTTCAGTATTGGAAAACTGCTGCAGTACTTTAAAACTCACAAAATACTGTGATAATTTTCAAGTAAAAGGACTTTTGTTTTCCTGCAATAGAGCCTTGTTTTTGAGCATAATGATGCAAAAAAAGTATTATTGAAAGTTTGTTTGACACATACAAGTACAATCTATTTTTTTTCTGTTTATTATTCAATTTTTTATTTGCTTGAGGGGAAAAACAGTCTAAAATACAAGTTGTTTAAATTATAGTAAAATTGTCTGGAAAAAAAAAAGCAGAGCTCCTCACTACTAATATTGCTGTTATCAGATTCCCATAGTATGATTTCAGTCTTTAGTTTGGGTACTGTACAGATACACTGTACTAGAACTGGTTAAAAACAACTGTAGTGTTTCTCTCTCTGAAGAAAATGCTATTCTTTGAGATATAGCCACAATGACATAGAAGAAAGTAAGGAAAGAAAACAACATAACCATTGCACAGAGTGTATAGTAAATGCATCATGGATTAGCTAAAGGCTGAAAAATTTTAAGTGAGGCAGAGAAACTGAAGCGTTTATAAATATTCAAACTGCTCAGAGAACCTCTGAAAACTTCAGTTTTAAACATTTTTGGAACCTGAAGACCAGAAATTAAAAAGCAAGGACAACAAAAAAAAGTCTTTTGTGAGGCACATGTTTTAAAGGTCTCTCATACTTGGATTGCATGTGTTATTTTATGGATGGTCTTGCTTGACAAGTGTGATGGATATCTCCTTTCGCAGCTCAAACTGACTTTTCACATGTAGCCCTATCCAGGCGTTAACCACCAGTGATATTATCTGACCCTGGTAGTTGGCTCCCCAGTTTCTTCCGGACTCAGACATTAACCAGCAATAAGTCCTGATGGCAGCATCCTGATGGGGAGATAAGGCAGATGGTGCATACACCGGACAAACGTCCTCTGAAATGAATGAATGACTAGGACAAATGAAGTCAATCATCTTGTCCCATAAATATGGGGACATCCTAAGCCCCTTGAGCTCTCCTGGCATGGCAGTGGGCTGCACATCAGGATCTCCCCTTGAGCAGGGACACCTCTCAAGGATGCTCCTTGAGGTTGAGAGATCCCTTTCCCCAACAGATTCTGTTTCTGAACTTGTAAACTTTACTTTGTAACTATGCATGAAATCCCTTAGTCATAAACCGTTGACCAGGTCTGGGACTACAATTGGATCCAGCTGCACTCAGACTCCTCTCAAAAGGAGCTTGGAAACCTCGTGACCCAACGAGAGCGTGTCCATGATAACTGTGTATTATTATAAACCTCCACGCAGTGAAGAAGTAGCGACCTTGCCATAGAATCTCGTGAAATCATTGTCCATATCAATAAACCCTATTATTATTTATTTCATACAAGTGAAGTGCATTTTGTCACCCCCCACCACCACTCGTTCTGTGACAACAAGTCAAGGTGACATAGAGCCTGATAAAAAGAACTCCACCTGCCCTTGCCCTTCAACATCTAAAATGATCTAGTAAAAATTGATTGTTAAAATTGATACCTATGAAGAGTTACGGAGAGGGAGAGAATAGAGGGGCTGAAGGAACTTCAAGCAAAGAGAGAGGAGACTACATGGTAGATGGCTCTTGACCTCCCTTCTTATTAATATGACAGAATGATTCTTTAAATTGCTTTGCATAGTTCTCACTTTTCATAGATCAGTGGAAAGTAGAGACCAGGGCTTGTATCTCAGCAACAATGCTGTAAAGAAATATTTTGTCCTGAGTGAGGCAGCATAAAATGAGTCTCCTCCTCTTCCTCCTTAATATGTCATTTTTTATTCACCAATTTTTCTTCCTGAGGCAAGCAGAGATGTGTAGATATGTGGAGTGGAAAGTTACAATCTTAGAAAGTACAACGGATTATCATTGGTGGTGGTGTGCAAATTATTTTAAATCTAATGTCCAAAAAGGAAATGTGTATTAGTTTGATTGAGCTGTTAGCTGAAATTTGCTTTTCTAAATTTATTTGCAGTTAAGTCCAAACGCAGATTTATTGGATCTGGCAAGTGTTTTGACTGTGAAACAGTTAGCTTGAAAGAAAATCCTTTTTTCACCATTATTGTCAATCAGTCAACAGGGGAACTATCCTGGCCATTGTTTGCTTTAAATGAATATCTTTTAGAAGTGCACTGTTAATTCTGCTTCCAGAATTTCTGTCAGTGTATAACAGCAGCCCTGAAACAATATTCAAAAGCTGTTCAGAAGAACAATGTGTAAAGAATAAAATGTAGAAGATGTGGCACAATGCACCACTTGAGGAGCAGGACTAATCTTTAGGAAATAAAAATGTTTAACAGGCAACTTTTAAGATCTGTTGTATATGACACTGAGCATAAAGTAGTAATGGTCATTGTATCTGTCACAGAATATAAAGTAAAAGTGAATTTCCCTAAAAAAATATTACATAACTTTAACACTTTCATTTTTTAAAACTTTCAGTCTGCAAATTTTAATTAACAAATTAGAATCTCCTACTTCATCTTCTGTCATTAAAATGATTCTATTCTTTTTTTCATTAAAATTTAAGTGAATCCAAAATTTAAGTGAATCATATTTTCTTACTGAGCTTTTTGCTGCTAGTAAAGGGACAGGAATTCTAGATGGTAAAAGCAGACAGCTTTACTGCAGTGAGTGTTTTTTATTATTATAATTCAAGGTCCTTCATAAGTGAAATTTGTTAGAAAATATGTAGAAGAGTTTAATTGTATATGTGGTGCCACAGGTAAAGGTATCCTCTTGTATCCTGATGTGAAGATTTCCCAGGACTCGTAGCAATAGTTCATAAGTATATGCCACATGCTGGTGGTGCTGTCATCCTGTTTCCATGTTACAGTGTTGCTGCCTATATTCTTCTTCTCCTAAGTCTGTTTAAAATCTTAGTATCCCTTTGCACACAGTTTCCTAACTATATCTTACAGAGTCTTCTGGCAAAGCCTGTGTTCTTCCCCTGCAGGAGAGCTTGTTGCCTGAATAGTAGTTGGCCCCTTTTACATCAGTTAGCTCTTATTCTTGAAGAAACTTTTCTTCTGCAGTCCAAATACAGTTGGACTATCATAAAATGATCTCAAAAAAAAAAAAAAAAAGAATAAAAATTGTGCTCAGGCCTGTCAAAAATAGCTAATGATAATGCCTAGATGTCTTTAATGAAGGATCAAAATTTTTGATGTCACAACATGGGATGGTTAATTTTTTTTAATTTTTTTTGGAAAAAAAAAGAGAGTATATTACTTTTCATGGGCAAAGCAAATTATTAACTATAAAGAATTAATATTATGTTTTCATTACTATATTACATCCTTGTCATTTAGGAGGACAGAGCATTTGATTTCTAGTGATTTGTGTTTTTTTTTCTCCTGACCAAATGGCAACATATATTGTTGCATACAATACTTGTTTCAGGTTATAATATCTATATATCTATATCTATAACAATATCTATAATATCTATAATATTTATGCAGTTAATTTAATGAATAATGTTGCAAAAACTCTTGAATCGTTAATTTCCAGTTAGTTTCAAATACATCACCTTTATCATAAAGTATCATATCCTGTTTAGCTTTCTTTGCATTCTTTTTCTGTCAGTTGCATCTTACTTCACCTTTTTTATTATTTTGCATAGCAACAATAGTTGTCTTTCTGCCCCATGCTCAGTGGATGAAAACAATACAGTTTATCTGTGAATTCAGATATGAACTTCTTGATAGACCAGCTTTCGGCTATGAATTAATTTAAATTAATTCTCTAATGAAATTGATGTGTTTCACCACATTTCTTTCTCAGGAAAGAAACTGATCTTCTCTGCTTCACTTCCATGGGCTCATTCCATAATCATCTGCCTTGTTCATAGTGGCTGCTGGATTTGGTGTTAGTGAAAGAAATGTTCTCTCCAGGGTGAAACACTCTCACTACATAAAGTACAGACACAAAAACACCACATTTAGCCCCCTCTAAGAAAAGACCTCATGCAAGGTCTTCCAAGTTTATCCCAGTAGGCCACATATCCTCAAATAGCTGCCTATACTGCTTCTGCTAGACACAGAGTATATAATGCACATCATGCTAAAAAACAGCATTCTGGAAGACAGTGTTAGAGCTGAAAATAATGTAAAAATAAATTAAGTTATTGAAACAGCACAGAAGTATCATATGCAGTGCAGAAGAGATCACTGGAACGGGGTCCACTGGAACAACTGTTTCTAACTTAATACACAGCCTTTTGTACCTCTCTGTAACTTTTTGAGGACTTTATATACATTGTTTTCTCTCTGTAAGTCAAAAAGCCAAAGATCAGTATCATTTGACATTAAGATCATCATTTTTACAGAAAACTGTAAAATAAGGATAGTAAAAGTTAGCATTGAATTTTACAAGCTAATATGAAAGTAATTTTCATAACTTTTAGTTTCTTTCCTTTTTTGTAGAGCTATTGAAGATCTAGGTTCATGTTAAAGGAATTGGCCACAAATTTAAGGGAAATCATGTCCCTGTTTGGCTCATTTCAATACAAGTATTATCTAGATGAAATTGTCACTCTGTTCATTATAGCTGAAACAAGTCTTGACAGTGTTGCTGAGTCCTCATTCTTAGGAACCTAAGTAGAACCTAAAAAAAAAAAAAACTCTGGAATTTCTGTGTGAGTGAAGACCTCAAACTGATTCAAAAAGAGTTTGAGATGAGTAGCATAACTATGAGTAAAATATAAGAGCTATAAGAAGTGAAACTATTACTTTTTAGCTTTGTTTTTAAGAATGACCTTGGTAAATTATATCTGGCCCTATTTCTACCTGTGGCAAAAAGCAAATTTTTCACTGGGGAGGTGAAAATCCATCCATCCGACTATCATTTTTTTTGTTTAAATCAATTACTTTTTTCACGTAATCAGTCCCTCAATCATGTTGTTGAATAGTCATTTATCAGAACAGTTTACCACTGTAGTTGGTCAATGAACAAGTTGAAGTGTAATTAAGAAGCATGAATGAAAAAAAATTGTTATATTCTGCATTTGGCAAATTATTAAAATATATGTAATTTGAATTATAATTCCTACAAAAAAAGAGTATATTATAGCAGTAGTACATCATTAAAACATCACAGTGACCAAGAACTTAAATCTGTCAAATGCTAGTGGCTAAATGTATTTTATCTGTTTACTATTTGTATATGCATGTTTCTATGGCACTTGTCATTTGTCTGTCTCCAGGCAGATATAGGGCCATTTGGAGTATAGGTAGATGACTGTGAGAAACCCAGTAGATCCTTCAGTTCAGTAAGAAGGAGTTGATGATGCCATTCCATCTAACTAACCCCAAGGCTGGTATATTCAGTGGGACTTTACATCTGTCAGTGTCAAATTTTATGTTAGGGTGAGATCTGACAGTTTCTGTCTGGAATTAAGCTGTGCTAAAATAGCTGTCAGGTTTCCTGAGGTCATGATCACAGAAATCATTTATAATGTGAGCCGCCACAGTTGTTCTAACTGCACTGTCATTTAATAGAGAAATTTTGGTAGTATTAATGTAATTAGGAAGACACACTGAACAGATAGAATATCAGCCTGCTTTCATCTTTTCATCTGTAAGCTTTAAAAACTGCCCATACTTTGTTTTTTTGTTCTCCTTAAATTTAAAATTGAATCACTTAATCAGTCTTCAAGGCCATGTCTACATTGTCTAGTACTGCAGCTCTGCGCAAGCAGACAGGTAAAAATATATAATGCCAAGGATGCAAGACCAACAGTATACACCTCTATAGGATTTTCTTTGAACTAGCTTTGCATCCTGCAGATTGAATCCTGCTACAGACTAGAGCCCATTATTTGTGCTCCTGGACAGAATCTCCAGGTTTTGTTTCATCTGAAACGAATCCAGTATATGTGAACTGAACCCAGATAAGGAACTGACGTGAAGCAAACGGAACATCTGGGAGATTCCCTTTAGAAGCGCATTTCTGATCTCATTTGAAACATGGGGTAAATGCATCCATACATAATCAGTATTGATGTCTTCTGTAAAATCAGTGTTTCCAGAAAAAAATGTTGATTTTGATTATGGGCACCATTCACTAGTGTGATCTAAGTTTCTTCATGGCAGAGCTGGATGTTATTCAACTTATTCAACCTCAGGCCCAGGTAGCCTGAAAACAGGCATACACTATACAAACTACCTTCAAAAGAGTCACTGCCAATTCTTTATCAGTGGATTTTTTTTGAGTTAAATCTTTGCAGTTTAATATTTTACTTACAAACACAACTGTGTCACAACTATGTCATTTGTCAGTGTATTTCAAAAACAAGGAATGTCACTGTCAGCTTCAAATTTAAAATATACTTTTAGTATTTCAGTAAAATGTGTTAATAAGTTTTAAATGTGTTAAAAGCACATCACTTTTAAGTCAAATTTAGAGACTGATAGACATAGATAATAATTCTGAACTATTACTCAGAGAAATGGCCCTATTCATGGCTGTTCCCCTGGAGCTGCCAAACAGCAACAGGCACAATGGTATTTTGTAGCTGTAAATATAACCCATGACTGAATGAAAATAGAGAATACTAAGTAGAAAATTCAGCATACGAATGGCATAGATGGTATCAATTTTTCGATATTTGGAAATTACCTATCACCAGATAAGAAATTTCCAAGGGACTGAGCAAGTTATTCCAAAGAAGACATTTACTACAAATTAGAAAAAAAAAAAAATTGGACTTCTTTTTTTACAGTTACAAAACCTTTTGGTCTCCCAAAGACATCATTTTTTCAACATAATTTTAAGTATTTTGAAAATGCATTCCTGTGCCATGTGCTGTAGGCATCCCTGCTTGAGCAGGGGGGTTGGAGCAGATGGTCTCTAGAGGTCCCTTCTAACCTCAAACATTCTGTGATTCTGTGTGTGAAAAACATTGAAGGCCAGAATATCTATGACATCTGTATTCTAGCTCTTATATAAGTCCAATATCTGTATGATTAATTTCAATGATTTAGTTGATAGTTTTAGTCTACTCCTGAATAACTGTCATGTAGTCTGTGATGCAGATAGCTTTTTTATTCAAAGACTTTTGTGAAAAGCCAGTGTGAATCATTCTCTTACTATGGATAACTTTTGAACACAAGTCTATGAAAAAAAGATCATCATACATGTAGGAGTCGCCACAACCATAAATATATGTATATACATACATATATTCTAAAATTCTGTTAGCAGATAAATGAATGGAACTTATTCTCTTCTTTCATGTAATTTTGACTTTCCCTTTTATTGCTTCTTTTCAATTTCTACAAAAACATTCAGCATTTTCTACAGAAGTACAGCATGTTTTTAGGGCTCACTGTTAACAGTGAGTATTGGCCATATGAAAAGCAATACATAAAATAATAAAATAAAACTTCTACCTATTCAGATATGTATATGATAATATGTGATAGGATATTTGGTTATAAGGATTAGATTAAATTATGCTTTGATATTATTTCCCCAGACTTGTAGATAAATTGTTGTCAACCACAACTCCTAAATCCCTCTTCATGGAACTGCTTTCCAGCTGGTTAACTCCCTAACCTGTACTGGTGCCCAAGGCTACTCCTCCCTAGGTGCAGGACACTGCACTTGCATTTGTTGAGCTCATGAAGCTCCTCTCCACCCAACTCTCCATCCTGTCTAGGTCTCTCTGAATGGCAGCACAGCCTCCTGGAGTGGGCCACTCCAGCTATGTTTGTATCATGAGCAAACTAGCTGAGAGTGCATTGTGCCCCTTCATCCAAATCATTTACAAATAAGTTGAATAACACTGGCTCCAGTACTTTCCTTGAACGCTAATGCTCTGTGCAACTCTGGAGGGAAAACAACTGTATTTTCATTTTAACATAGGTAAATCAAAGTATTTTTGAAATGTTAATGACTTGTGATGAGATTGAAATAATGACCACATAACAATCTGGAGAGGGAGAGGGGATGCAAGCAAGGAAAGCACATTTTGCAGACTTTGTTGCTGTAATATTCACAGTCAGTTTCAGTCTGCTAGGTGAAATGAATGGAATGCGTCAAAATTTTTTTCCTCTTATACTAATTAGTGGCATAGTTGTTAAAATCATTGCTTATAGAATTAGTTTTTACTTGTTGCATAGACATATTCATGCAAAGAAGTTAATTTTAATAAGAAAGAATCATTGAAGCATCTGCAGCTCATACCTGTTTCAGCAGAAATATAATTTTCCTTCCTCAGATCTATTTTTTAGTTTAGAACCTAGCACGTGTTTGGAATTGCTATTCTGTATGTTCTAACTCTGTATTTAATAAGATGAGTTCTAATCAAGGCCTGGAGTGAAGTTGTCCATGGTTACCACCATCAAAGGGAGAAACAATTTTGAAGTCATATCTATAAATGGATCAGAATTGCTCTGCTCCTAATTTCCTGTTAAAATAAAGCAAACTAAATGTTTTGTGTTTATGTGGTTACATTCCAAGCTACCCCATATAACTAGTAATCCATGCAATTGCATTGAAGAAGTTAATTTGCATGTCATTAATATGCATGCCATCCTCTATCATGCATAGAGGATGTCATTGCATGTCATTCTCTAAAAATAGATTTAATGGCTGGGGACAGTAGTAAAATACTTACTTTCAACACCAAATATATTTGAAAGCATAGGAATGAGAAATGAGTAGATTTGTGTCCTATTATATCTGAACTTTAGCTGGTGGCTGCATTTACCGTGCGCACATTTATCTGTGTTTCTATGGTCCTCTGACCAATCTGTCATCTCTGCCATTTGCAAACTCCATGTTGTCATAAGATTTTGGATCACAGGCTTGAAAGAATTGATGATAGAGTGCATGGCATAGATGTACTTGGAAGTCACACAGCTCTGAGAAGCTCCACAGTCCTTTAGTGAAAATTGTCCCTGAGAGCCAATCCATCATCTTAGTTTTGTATCATACTTTACTCCTATATTTCTTAATTGTCTCTCCACTCTTGCCGCCTGTTTTTTCTCTGGTTGGAGGATGCATCCTTGAACTCATCTTGTATTGTAAGCTGCCTTATATGGTGTAATATTTGGAATGGAATTCAAGGTTTTACACATTTTCCAAATACTCCTTTGCCAAATTTGTATGGTCATAGTTTATTCACTCAGAAATGTTTCTGGTATTTATGTCACTGTCTAGATTGCATTTCCATGAAAGGAGATTTAATAGTGTGTTATTATTTTGGTTCTTACTGTCTTCTTTAGCCTTTGAGCTTCTTTTTGTGTAAATGCATGCCCAGTTTTGTCCATTCTCCATTAAGTTTTATGATGTTTTTATCCTTCTGTTTCTCTAGAAGATCTGGCTTATTTAATTTTCCTATAAGATGCTTATTTTCTTCAATGTCCTCATTCCCCACTCTTTTTTTTTTCTCCCAGTCTTTTGTGTTTTCCTCCATTATTCTTTTGTATCACTTTATCAGTCATCCCCTATGTTGTATATATATTCATATATATATTCATATGCATAAAAGTAGCTCCTACCTTTTAAGTTCAGACAATTATATCTGTTGGTATCAAATGTTGTGCTGTTTGATTTCACCTTTATAAATGGTGACAAGACAAGGGATAATGGCTGCAAGCTGCAACACAGGAAGTTCCATCTCCATGTGAGGAGGAACTTCTTTACTGTGAGGGTGACAGAGCCCTGGAACAGGCTGCCCACGGAGGTTGTGGAGTCTCCTTCTCTGGAGGTCTTCCAAACCCGCCCGGACGCCACCCTGTGCCACATGCTGTAGGTGTCCCTGCTGGAGCAGGAAGGTTGGACTAGATGATCTCCACAGGTCCCTTCCAACCTCAACCATTCTGTGATTCTGTGATTCTGTAAAATAGATTGGTAAATTGTTTTAGTCATTTCACAGTTAATAACTTGTGCTCCCCAATATATCTCTTGAAATAGTTACTTTGTCTGATTGGAATTTTTCCCAAATTTAAAGAAAAACACCTTTTAAGCTGTGTCAAGGAGTCAAACTGCAGGGAATATTTTTTTAAATCAATGGTAAGTATGTAGAAACAAACAGGGGAGGAAGTAGGTGGGAAAAAATTTTGTAAAGTAAGTTCCTCAGGAAATAGGTGTGAGAAACTATGAAAACATGGGGGAAAAAGTGAGAGAATGAGAGTGAGCAGCATGAAGGAAGAGACAAGCATTTACCTTGCCTTCGCTCTAATAGTGATAGGAAGTGCCAGTAACTTAAAAATGTGGTGTTTTCTCACACTGTTTATCCCAAGATGCACTGAATGCCTGCTAGATCTCATAGAAAGCAGTGGAAGAAAAAGCCTCCAGGGCAGTCCCAACACTTTCAGAAAGCTTGGAATAAGAATAGCCAGCAAAATTACTTTGACCTTTTATAGATTGCTGCAAAAGCCTTTGGCTTTCCAACTCATACCCAATTCCTACTGATAAACCAGTGCATTTAGTTCACTGGGTATCCAATGAGACCCCCTGTCAAAATTTTAAGAGTATAATCGGGTGGCCATAATAGAAATAGTAATATAATAGCAGTATAATAGCGGACCACATTGAAGACAAACGTCACTTTTTGTAATCCATGTAAAAAGTATTTCACCTTTTATTCTTAAGTCAGAAAAAGAGGGTTAAATAGACTGTTTACTGTATTCTTCATTCTTCGTGTTACTGACTCTTTGCCCTGCTTTTCTGGCTGTGCAGTTTTTACCATCAACAGATATTACCATCAATATAACATGCTCGCACTGATCCAAGTGTCCTGCATTGTACTGGTATTTCAGACAGGTAGAGACTAGGACAGTATTTTCTTCTTCTGTTTCTGAATTGCAGGTTCCCCTACCCTGTTCACTGGGTCTGCATGAAGGGAAGAGAAGATTTCTGGGGATCTGGCTTAATTCCTCAATTCCAGCCAGATAGACTCCTCACTGCTTCAGTGGTAATATGACAGTTCTTTATTGGAATATCATGTTTTCTCTGCTGAAATCACATCCTCAGCTTATTTCTCATGTTCTGAATGTAAATGGTCAGGTATTTGTGAGAGAAAAAGATAAGGAGAGACTAGCAGCAGCAGGGTATAGTTTACATTTCCCAACAGAGAAATAGACCTTGAAGAATCTTTTCCCATAGTGAACTTCTTCCTCCAAAGAGGATGATAAACTACCATAACTTTAAAAAGAATTTCCTATAAAATGCACCATTTATCAAAGAGGAAGGATGCACTGGGTTTGGATGCCTATAGACCAAACTTACCCACTAGTAATATAAGAAAAAACAGTAAACACTGAAGTCATTCTAACTAGCAGCATCATCTGTTAATTACTGATTAAAGTTTCTTAGTATTCAACAATGAGTTTGGCATCCATAAGAAAATACAATAATAACTGAGATTTTCTCAATATGCTGTTTTATAATACACAAGAGAATTTCTAATGATAAGGCCTTGGCTAGGAGTCATGACTTCAGAGTGCCTCAGTGTAATACAACAACACATTTGGGGTTGGTGATGGGTTGTTTTTATTGGTTTGGTGCCAAACATGTCAGCTGTTAATGCAGACAGGAACTATTCCATCTTGAACTCTTCTTTGAACTAAGAAAAAAAAAACATAGGTAAACTATTTTCCCATATTTATTAGGAATTGATTTTTTTCTTGGTCTTTTTTCTGTCTCTCATTTCTCTTCTTATTTTGTTAAATATAAAATAAACTTACCTTTCTCTAGCTGTACTCACTGAAGATGGGACAGCACTTTTACCTTTGACTTCATTACCAGAAATGCATGGTCCTGTATAAGAAGAGGAAAGATTCATAACTCTGTTTATGATCCGTAGAGACCATGAGACTATTGTGAAGCTGAGAACTAAGTTGTTATCCGATTGTAGGGAGTTTTGAAGGTGGCTACACAGCTGCTAAAACAGAGACCTTATCTGGTGGTGAGGAGCAACTGAGGAATTCAGAGGCAGCTGTGCTAGAAGGCACGGCCCAAACACAACTGACCTCTAAGCTAGTTTGGAGGTCAAACCTGAGGTGGGGAGAGACTTCCCATGGAGACCTACGTTGTCTCTGCAGGGATGCCCACAAGCTTTGAGACTGTCAGCCACATCTTGTCCATCAGGGAGAATGATAAGTCTCACTATCCTGTTGTCAAGTATCCTGACATAAGTAATTGCTATGTAGGCACCTCGTTTCGCAGGTAATTGGTAAGCAGTCATCTTGCTTTAGTGTGGATTGTCCTTAACACACCAAGGGGCTGGTTTTTCTCAGAGTGTGTATGCTTTCATTGCCGAGTTCCAAACCCATCTGGAACAAGCCCTCAACCAAATAGGTGCATATTCCATAAGACCATAGTGTTTAACAAGGGCACTTTGAAAGAAATGTTGTTAGTGCTTTATCTTGCATCTGAAAGGTAATAGTTTTATACTCTTCATTTTGCTTACCTCTCCCATCCCTTCCTTTTCCTGTCTACATAGCATCAGTTGTGACTGTCTGATCAAATGCTGAATGACAAATTGTTTCGACCATATTTGTATGAGACCAGGGGATCTGACCTGTTTAGATGGATGACTAGTTTAATGTATGAGAACAGTTCTTGTTTTCTATGTAGTAGTTTTGAGATGCTTAAGAAGTTGTTTACCAGAAACCATTATATGCCAAAAGCCAACCAGTGATACATGAATAAAACATAGACAGATACTAAAAAGCCAAGAACTAAGATTTCTTTTGATCAGACCATAGAAATGGAAAGGAAGGTCCTACAGGCAAACTCCCCTAAAAGGATCTTCGCAGAGGACAGAAGGTTAATTACTCTTACTAGGAGTATCAGGGAATGAACTGCTAATTCAGTGAACTGTCAGATAATTTACTTATCAAAGGGAGGATAGAAGACAGCAAATTGAAATTAGGATTGGATGAATAATATAAAATATTATCTTTAAATATTGGCTTGAATTTTAAATATTTTCTTTCAAAGTACATTTATACCTCTCTCGTTTTTTCTTTCCAAACTCCTTAAAGTTACCAAATACATTTGCATAAACTGCCTTAAAAGAAATCAAGATCTACTTAAATCCATTTTGCTGGAAGAATATATTTAATTAGTCAAATATATGCTTTCTTGTTTATTATCCTTTGGGCATTCACTTAAAGAGAGTTCTTAGACATGGAAGTTAATACAACCCTTTTACCTTATCTTAAAGGAAAAGTATTCAGAATTCTTTTGTTGTCATGCTTTCACATCCCTGTCCATCCTTTGAATGGTTGAATGAACTACCATTCAACTAAAATAATTCACAACTGAAAAATAAATTACATGATTAAAAGAAAATAATAATAAGTAGTAGTGATGGGCAAACTTGGTGAAGTTCATAAGAGAAGTACTAAAAGATCTATCAGACTATTTTAAAAACCTTTTTTTTTCCTGAACCACATAGTTTCTCATTGCTTAAAATGAGTACTTCAAAGGCAAAGACACTCTGGATTTCTACATGGTGTTTTCTAGCTTTTAAGTCTGAAATGTCAGTAAAAGTCACTGATATCAAAGAGAAAGTGATGTTTTACAATTAAAAAATCAAAATCCTGCTTCTACTTCTACAAAATCATTTTTTATGGGTATTGTAAGTGGAACTTGTTCATAACTCTGATATATTAAAAGGATAATTTATCCAGTTTTATGACTAGATTTAGAGGCCCCTGCTCTCACCTTTAATAAAGGCTTATTTAAAATCAATTTGCAAAATTGGTAAGTTCTTAAGAAATGTTGTGACACCTGACAAATTGACTGAAATTCTCAAGTATGCAGGATGATCTGTTATGAAAATAAGGAATTAATTTTGAACAATTTTGAATGTTCAAGTGTTCTTTTAGTAAAAGTGAGTAAGTTTAAAATAATTTATTATATTTTTCAGAATCTTAAATCTATTACTAGAGAAAGTAGAGCTTTTTCCTATACAATGCTTCTTGCCACGTTGACCATTTTGGAAATGAAACGGAAGAACAACAAAAGGAGAATATGCAAGATGGCATTGCCCTCTAACTTTTTCTGTATGTGTATTTATCTGCTTGTGGAGAGCTTATGATTACCCTTTTATAGCCTTTTAGATTTACGTATTATCCCAATGAATTCAAATTGCTATTCCGCAGCACATGAGTAGTTATACTCAATAGAATGAGAACACAGCAATCTATTCCCTTTCAAATGTTAAGGAAAGAATAATTAGATATAAATATGTTGATAAGCACTTCAAAAGGTAATATTGTTCGTCTTTCCTGATCTCACTGCTGTGCACTGTAGTTCAAATAAAACATATGTGATATCTGAAACCACTGTGCTACAGAAACTAATTCCGGTACCACTCTACCATCTTTCTAAGCAGTAGTAGCCTCTTTTGAACTGAAGTGCTACCTGATATGTCCTTTGAACAGCAGTTCAAGGGATGACACTGACACGCCTTCAAGGATGAATGGAGCTTTAATTGAATGCAAGCAATAGTGGGAGCTACAGAGCTTCAGGAAAAACAGCACAAAAGAAGAGACAGAAGTATCCTTCATATTGTTTACCAAATTTTGAGGTCCCAATACTGGTCCAGACTTCAGGGACAGAAGTTTTAACTGCTTTACTCATGTATGAACTTTAAGCTCTTTACAGTCTTAAAGTAAATCCTTAATTTTGAGTGGTCTCAACAACTACCATGGAGTTACACTGGATAATTAAAATTACTATTAAATTAAATAAAAATTAAACCCCAAAATTATATTTAATTAACTATTTGATCATAATGAATTTTATATTGAAAGTATATGCTGAATTATAGCAACATACATATATAGAACTAAATTAGTTTAGTACAGTTTAGTACAGAATTATGACTTAGTAAATTATGATTTAGTAAATTATGACTTAGTTATCGATTTGAATTACATTCCAGAAAGTTTGGCCATAAAAATAAACTGTATTTTTATCTGTATGAGCATGACTGATTTCACCTCAAAACTACATGGCCTTCTGTTTACATTTACTTTAACATGAATAGCTATGTCTGAAATAAAATTAGTAGATGAGAGGATTGCTCTGCGGAAAGACGAGCTGTGCTCACATCCTCTAGTCCTGAGGATTGACTAGAGCTGGAAGATGAACTGTGCTGACATCCTCTAGACCTGAGGACTGACTAGAACAGAGCCCCTTTCCTCAGTGCATTTGGCTCCAGAACACATTGTCCTTAGGCCGTTACGAGAGTGCAGTAATATCTTAGCCATCTGAGATTTGTACTTCAGGTGTGGGCATTAGTACTTCTATTTCTCTGTATGCTGAAATAAGTGACATACCTGGTAAAACTTTTTTTTATTTTTGTCATTACTGGAAAAAGCTATCCTGACTGCATGAGAAGAAATAAAAGAAGATTTTGGAAACAGTTCACCAATAGTACTAGCTGATGTTGATGTATGATGCTTCTTTACACGTGGTATTTACCCTAATATTGTGCAAATCATATTAGCTGCCGTTTTTGGATATAGCCTTTATAGAGCAGCCAGTGGAGTACAACTTCAAGTCACGCTCCAAGTAGAAATGGTGTAATTCCTCAGTAAAAAAATGAATTGCTGTAGGAACATGGAAACGTTGTGGCAGATTCTTATAGTAGAAGAATAAAACTCATTTTCTGAATCCGTCCTTACCTTCTAATGAATAATTCCCTGCATTACTATAGTCTAGCTCAGTCGGTCTGAATAATCATTGAGTAATTCAGAAGTTATACTGATCTATACATAGTGCATGAATCTATACCTCTATACTTCTGCTAGTCTCCTCCTCTTGTCATTAAATAGCAGTGGTAATATGTATCTTGTATATTTTTACTGAGGTTTTTACTTGAAAGTTATTGATAGATATTAAAATAACACTATAACTCTAAACTTTCTGGAAGTGCTCTGTCTAAAATTGTGGCTAGCACTGTGAAACCTAGAATATAGAGAATATTTTGTTTTGGAAATAATCTGTCACCCTCCAGAAAAATGGGCAACTAGAATAATTAGCATATATTCGATTGTTATGAAATAAACCTCTTAAAAGACCTAAGATTTGCAAAAGGGGGATAGCTATCCACAAAAATATTGAAAATAAGTGATGTTCAACTTTTTAGTGTCTTGGATAATAGTTTGATTGCCAAATTCTCATTCTTTGTAAACAATTCCCGGACTATTCCAGAATACATAATAAGAGAATAGAAAGCGTTTCTTAATATGACAGCAATGTAAATCTTTAATGGCATCGAGTCTAAAACTCACATGGCTATCTGTAGGAACTCATGCACTGTAAATTTTGTTTTATAATCCAGTATTATGTCATGTAAATGTATGAGACCAAGGCTAAAGTCCTAACCAGGTGTTTTCCTTTCACCTTTGCTATACTAATGGAGTATATAAATTCAGCAGTGTCACTGTAACGTATATTAGATATCATATCAGACATCAGTGACCAGATATTTTACTAAATCAAAGGTTACAAAGGTCAAAGGGTTGTCACACAAGAGTTTTTACTTTTGTATAGGGTAGCACCAGAAAAAAAAAAAAAAAAAAAAAAGAGAGAGAGAGAGAGAGAGAGAGAGAGAAATAATACAGGCATCCACTATTCAAAAGGATATAAAAATGTTTGACTGGAAAGACACTTCCCCAAATTTCTGCATTTATTGGGATGTGGCTAAACAAAGAATTGGAAGTTAAAGAACTATGTTTTCAAGAATACTGTCTAGATTAGATTGTCCTAATGCATGATCACAAAGTGGGCCATGGGCTTTTCTCTTTGCTGTTTGAAACTGGTATGATTGAGAGTTGTTCTGTGATTAGTAATTCCAGTATTTTAATCTGTAAATGATAATATTCTGTGCCAACAGCTGATAGTCATAAGTAGATCATTATGAACAGACTAGAGAGGTGATACTTATTAGCCAACACAGAATGATAGAGCATTACCTAATAAATAATAATTGAAAGTTAATATAAAAAAACTCCAATATACTGTCAAATAGGAAGCCAGTACAATGCAAAGAGGATGAAAAAATATGCGTAATTTTTTGAGTAAATGCATAAGCTACTGCATTCTAAAAGAGTTACAGTTTATGACTAGCATTCTCTGAGAGGCCTATAAATACAGAATTGTAATAATCCAGTCAGCATGGAAAATCCATAGATCATGAGTGCACTGCTTTGCGATCATTTAAATGCAGGCTATTGAAGATGTTCATTAAAAAATCTTTTTTTTTTTTTTTTTTTCCTAAAAGCTAGAATAAGACTTGTAGTTCAGTAGTCCCAGTTCATAGCCTCGTATACCCATGAGCCCATCTTCCTGAATGGAAATTTTAGACAGGAGGTCCTATAACGTCACTGAGCAGAGCTACAAATTGTTGTCATCTAGCTCATGCCAGTGAGAAATCAAAGTAATCTAGTAATCTCGATGAACCCTATCAAGTGCTTTCCACCCTATGTAAAATGGTACTTTCTGTCACAAAATACATGATGAACAAAAGGGTGACCAAAAGAGGCTTTTTAATAAATGCAAATATCCAGTGAAACAGTCAAAATCCTCAAAATTCTTTCATTTGGAAACAATGCAGAAGGAATAGGTCCTCTGAAAATAGTAGTTTCTTTTTGATTTAATCTGTTGCCTCATGAAATAAAAGAAAATTATATTTGTTTTTTAGAGAAAAATGGATAAAAATATTGAAATTTCCTTCATATTTTTTTCAGTTAAGCACATTAAATGAGAGATAAGGAAACAAACACTGCCTCTACCTGCACATCTATCTTTGTATTTCATATTTCTTAATGCAAAAAAAAGTCTTTCTAGGTAGGAGCATTCCATATAGGCATTTTTTTTATACATATTCCTGTGGGAGAAGTTTACATTTTTATCACTGGCCTTAATGGACAATTGAGTCCACAAATCATAGGTTGGTTTTCTTTCAAGAAATATTGCAAGGACAGTTCAATATATGCTCAATAAATTTAAGCCATTCTTCAGTATAAATTATCAAGATTAAAAGAATCTTCCCCTCCTTTAGGAGATTAAAAAAATAAAATAGCTTGAGGCTTCACTGTGTTTGGATTGGAGTGGCTTCATCACAAATAATCATACCTCTGGCAGAATCTGAAGGAATTATTTGAAATGACATAGACTTTGCATCTGCACAGAGGCTTTGTATGGAAAAAAAGGTGTTTTTTTTTTTTTTTTTTAATGGAGCTAGAAAGCAAGAGAGGCAGAATACTGAAGTCAAATCACTGGTCCATGGCCAAAACTAAGCAGGTGCAGCATGAAGCCATTAAGTAAGTAGTAGCAACACTACCTACATTCTGCAGAAAATTCTTTTTTTTTTTTTTTTTTTTCTGATTTTACAGTGCTACTCCCTCTACCTTCCTCCCTCCAAAAAAAAACAAGGATTATAATCTGGGAGGTATCTTTTATTTCCATATACTTGGCATCCACTGATAGCTTTTTACCTCTCCCTGAAGATGGGTGGCTTTCATCCAGCAAAAACACATTTCAGCTCTCAAAAGAGATGTCAAAAATGAGCATACTATGAATAACTATTTCAGATGAGGAATATAATTACAGAACTCTACTAATTAAACAGGAACAGTACCATGAGACTTTAACAGGGAAACATCATAGGACTTGCAAATGTCAATCTTTACACATTCACAATTCAGAATAGGCACACTTGAGGTGTGTGTGAGTGTATGTTCAATATTCTCTCTTTTCCAAGTGTTAACGAGGTATTGTGACCCTAAGATTTGCAAAGAAGGAAGGCACTTCTAAGACTTCTAAATATTATGATGCTGAAAATTGCTTTACTGCAAATGCTTATTTCAAATATATTAACAATATATTACTCTGATAATTTTGTCTGTGTACCTCTCAGACACCTAAGGGAATTAAAGTGATCAAAATAATTTAAATATAGAATGTAAATGGAAAGAACATATATGTGCTAGTGACATGCTACATTTTTGTAACTCCAAGTTATCTGATTTTAACTGTAATGAGAAAAAGTGTTAACAGTAAACAGAAGTCAGAAATTCAAACAGTGCAGTGTTTTTTTTTGTTTGTTTGTTTGTTTGTTTTAAGTCCCTTTTCCTTAATGGATTTATGAATGATCCCTAGAATCCCTGATTTAGAATCCCTAAATAGCTACAAATTTAAAAGATTTAATTAAATATACCCTGTAGTCATAGACAGGCAGTTCAGGTTATATTGATTAGAAATTGGTTCACGGTGCAGAATTCAGACATAGAACAAAACAGCATTAGAATCTTTGGATCCTTCCTTCCTTCCTTCCTTCCTTCCTTCCTTCCTTCCTTCCTTCCTTCCTTCCTTCCTTCCT